>NW_007727893.1:25158-28826 GCF_000696425.1 Galeopterus variegatus
GCCAGTGAGCGGGAACCGGTCCGTATGTGGGATCCGAACCCTCGGGCGGGAGCACTGCCGCACTTCCCAAGCGGTGCACTATCCAGTGCGCCACCGGGCCGGCCCGAGGGGGTACATCTTTATGTTAGTACCAAACTATCTTTTTTTTTTTTTCGTGACCGGCAATGGATCGCAGCCCTCAGTGTCGCGCCCCTACCGGACCAGGACCAGCGACGGGATCGCAACCCTCGGTGTTGCGCCCGCACCTCGCTCAGCCAGTGAGCGGCTGGTCTGTATGTGGGATCCGAACCCTCGGGCGGGAGCACTGCCGCACTTCCCAAGCGGTGCACTATCCAGTGTGCCACCGGGCCGGCCCCATTACCAAACTATCTTGATTACCCGCTTTGTAGTAAGTTTTGAAGTTGAGAAGTCTCAGTCTTCCAATGTGCAGCTTTAAACACATAAAATTCATTGCAGATAATAATAATATTCTATATTTGTAAGGTGCTCTGCTGTTTTAAAAAAACTCTCAAGAATATGATGTTAAATTCTCACACTTGCTCAGTTATGTGAGTAAGGCACGTATTTTAGGTTTCTTTTAAAGCTAAAGAAATGTTTATGTCCAAGGCCATAATGTCTGTTAAAAAACACACCACAGACCAGAATTTAAGCTTCTACTGTCATTCTCTGTTTACTTTTCTATTCTTTATACTCTTTCTTGAGTGTTGGTATTAAGTTCCTAGGACATTTCCCCCTATAATTTACATTAATATAATTCTTTCATGAAAATAAAAATTTAAAAATATAGTTTCCTAGGTTCTCCAAAAGTGTAAGTGTAATGTGGCTTAAACTACTTTTTTTTCTTTTTTTTGAAAAATAACCAATCTAAGAACAATCTATTTTAGTTTGGTTTCCCCAAAGAGGATCCCAGAGACAAGGACTTGGGTGCAAGTAGTTTACTTGAGAAGCGATTGCAGGAAGCATAGTGAGGGAGTGGGGAAGTGAAAAAGGGATGGAAGGAAAGCCAATAAGAGTGCATTGATTAATTAATGCAGGTAATAAATTACTTTCCCCTCTGGGCAACTGGGGCTTTTCTCACTGGGACCATCTCCGTGATATTTAAGAACATATCTCAGAAGCGCCCTACACTGGCTGAGGGTTTAGTGGTATTCAACTCCAACTTCTGCCCCTTATCGGTTGATGGTCTCTCTCCGGGCCTAACTCTCCAACATTTCCTCCCTGCCCCTGTGTGGAGACAGATTTGCACGCAGAGTAAACTGTGGGAGTGTAAGAGAGTGCAGGTGACCTCCAGATTGTGTAATGAACATGTGGGTGGGGCATGGATAGTCTTTCTCTCACCACCCACACATAGGGTAGCACTGAGAATTAAAATATATATTTGCTATTCATATTCATAAAGTTTATATCAGGGATACCACAATGTCAGATTTTGGAAGTATCATAATTTTTATAATTTGCATCATTAACACAGCTTCTATTTCTTTCTAGCTTCCTGCAGGTCAACATATCTATTAGGCACAGTAGGCATAGTGCTTAGAGCTCACAATACTTTTAGGGGCCCACGAAGATGTTTTAATTTCTTTTAAAATCAAAAGAAAAAAATGAACCTTTTGGTGAAAGAAATGTTTTAGTGTACAACATTAATCTATTCATCTTTATACCAACCATGGTAAAATATCATTTTGAATACCTTTTTTTATGGAGGAAAGGACCCACAAAGGTGAAAGTGTCCAGGAAAGTTGTAATGTGAGCCTGGGTCCTTTCCTTCCTTGACCCATCTAAACACTTCCACTTTTCTTCACACACACAAAAACTTATGAATTGTTTAATTTCATTGTTGTTTGTCACTAGCTCGATTCTCTAGAAGAAAATGCTGAGATAAAATGGGGAGTGCCCATGTGGGTGGCCCACGACAGCCACCCCAATAACCGTGGCTGCCGGGAAAGCAGCTAGACGCCACAACCACCATGCACATGGTCCGCCAGCCACTGGAGTGCACTGACACAAGGAGAGTCACCAGCAGAGACCAAAGAAAAGAAGAGGATGTCTCTCTCCACAAAACCCATTCCAGAGTGACAGAAGAAGCATCTGCTCTATGATAGTATTGGGGGACCTGAACATGCCTCTCAGCGTTGGACAGATCATCTAGGCAACAAATCAACAGAGTAACCATTACTCTTTCAGAGGAAGAGAAGAAATCTAGGGTTATCAGAGGGGTGAGGGGGAAGGGAGAGAGGGATAGGGAAAGATCGGACAAGGAGCACAAAGAATAAGGACGATTTGTAAAAATATATATGCTAGGAATATTGATTTGATCAACATATGTCAACGTTGAACCCCCCAAATATGAATAATCAATTATGATTCAATAAAAATTTTTTAAAAATCTGGAGTGCAAGATGTCATTGAGAAATCACCACCTGCAAAAGGAAGTGGGTGGAAGTGGATTGGGCATAGGGAAAGATGAACTGCAATGAACTTAACAAAAGCCAAGATCAAGCCAGTGGGAAGTGCTGGAGCAACTTCTGTCCATTGGAGTTGTCCCACACCAAGCCGAAATGGCCGGCCTTTATTCCTCCACTTCAGTGAGGACTGGGCATGACCTTGGGCAAAGTGGTTCTCTGAAAGAATCTGAAAGGACTGACAGCTGAAGGCTGTCTCCTGAACATCTCTCCACAGCTGGGCACAAAACCTATCTTCTGTGAAGGGGAATGGCCTATCTTCAGCTTTACCATGCTAAATCTTGTACTATTTATGTAGCAAGGTGAAATTTTTATAATCTTAGGATGAGTCACTTAAACAGCCACTTAAGAGAGCTGTTGGTGTTAGCAGGAGCCCAAGGAATAAAAGAATGATTAAGTAGCCGAGAAGAAGAAAATGAAAGGAATTTAGTTTTGCTTCCGAGAGATTAAAGAGAACACAGGTACCAAGAAGGCAGAGGAAACCAGCAAGACGGCAGAGAGCTGGGTGACATAGGGTGAGGGGGAAATGAGAAATCCAAAGTGTTGGCATGGCCAAAAGGCTTTTTAAGAAACAGAAGGCAAAGGTGTGATTCTAGGTTATTGCTCTGTGGTGCACAATGTGGCTCCTCCCATCGAGATAGGAGATGTTCAGTTTCCCTGGGTTCAGGTTTCAGGACACATCTCTAGGTTTCAAAATCCACTGCCCAAGGTCTCAAGCCCCTCCTCTAGGCACCCCCCAGAAGAAAGTTACTGTTGCTTATTGGACCTATTTTTACCACCAACACAGGGAGACTGAAACCACAAGGGGCTGACTCATGCAAATCCAGTAGCCGAGCATGCTCAGTAAAAGGAATTTATACAGGCTTATATGACCCCAGTGACCAAGCATGCTCAGTGGGATGGAGTTTGTCCTTTGAATGACCTCCCACTAAGGGTGCTATAGAGCACAAAATATTCTTGAATACGTTCAGAATGTGTGATAGAATTTTACCAATGAACATGCTCTAAAAGGAGACCAACTGAGCATGTGCAAGACTATGTTACATAAAATGGAACCATCCCGTTAGTGGAATATTCGTTACATAGCATGGATATATATTAGATGGCAAAACTGTTAAGAGCTGAATCCGGTAGGAGGCGGGGCTGCTGCTTACTCTACAGAGCCAGCCTGCACTCTGCCTGTGGAGTCTGTATTTCTTTTTTTTT
>NW_007727893.1:29503-34010 GCF_000696425.1 Galeopterus variegatus
GGGTCTCTTCCAGCCCGGCTTTGTCGGTCTCCGGCAGTGGGAGAACCGACAAGCCTTCACTCTGTACTAACCGTTAAGTGTGTATTTCTTACTTTTGTATTAAACTTGGTGTGGGCCCTGCTCAGTCTCTGGAGCTAGGTCACGCTCTGTCTGTGAAGTCTGTATCTGTTATTCATTACATTAAACCTGTTCTTGCTTTCTACTGTGACTCTGCTCTTCAATTCTTTCCTGGGGTGGAGTCAAGAACCTGGTAAGAGGATGAGGTGGGTAGAGGCTGACAATTGGGCCTCCCCAGACTCTCTCCTACAGCATCACTATGACCCCCAAGTTTTCTGTAAAGTCTGCAACACTCATAAATGGAACCAAATTTCCTGTCTGAGTTGATGCTTAGGAAAGGAACAAAACATAAAAACAGGAGCCCAGAGGCAGAGGCAACCATAAGGACATCAGCCTCTAAGAAATCACAGAAGTCTTAAAGTGGGCCTCAATTCTTCCACAACTATGGGATTGGCTTAAGTAGGGGGTTGGGCCAAACTAATCTAGATCTCAAGGGGTTGAGAAGGTCCAACTGATGACTTCTGCTTAAATTTAATTTTCAGTGTATACATGATTTAACCTTAGAGTTATCAATTTAAGTTTTTATTTAAAAAATAATTACAAATGTAAAGAAAAGTTGCAAGAGTAAGAATAGTGCATAGAAAACCCACATGGACTTTACCTATACCCACTGATTGTTAACATTTTGCCTCCTTTGCTTCATCACTTGCTGTCTTTTTATTTATATTTTTTCCTGACCCATTTGATGGTAAATTTTATGCATCACAGCTTTTTATCCCTAAGCACTTCACTGTGTTTTCCTAAAATAAGAATATTCTCTTAACTAAACCCAGTATGGTTATCAACTCTGATAAAATTTTTTTCTTTTTGCGACCGGTAAGGGGATCGTAACCCTTGGCTTGGTGTCGCCTGCACCGCGTTCAGCCAGTGAGCGCACCGGCCATCCCTATATAGGATCCGAACCTGCAGCCTCGGCGCTCCCAGTGCCGCACTCTCCCAAGTGAGCCATGGGGTCGGCTCATCTCTGATAAAATTTAAATTAATATAATAATTTTATCTAACTTTGCATTCCTATTCCAATTTTTTAAATTGATCCAAAAATGTTCTTTATAGCATTTTCCCCCTCCAGTTCAAAATCCAGTCTAGAAACAGGTCATGTATTTAGTTTTCATGTCTCTTAAGTCTCCTTTAATCTAGACTTTCCAAAGCCTCTCTTTGTCTTTTATGTCAGTGTCATAAAAACAAACAAAACCCCCCCTCCCACCTTTTTAAATAGAATTTCTTTCATTGTGGGCTCTAAGTCTAACTGGATTTTAAACTCTAGGAGAAAAGGATCTTATTTTATATGATCTCCACATTGTTAAAATCCAACGGCCAATTCTCAGTTCTTACCTTAGTTGATGGAACAGCAGCATTTGACATGGTTGATCACTCCAAATTGATAAGACAAAAGCAGCCCTTAACATCAGAAAACTAGCCTGACATTCCAACTCAATCTCATAGCTGTAGGGAGCTGGCATTATGTGTCACAGGTAGGCCATGTTGTTCTGTTGAACATTAACAATTTCAAAAAATATCAACATCAGACAAGGTCACTGTGTTACCTTGATGAAATGAGACCAAAACAAAACAAACACAAACAAACAAAACCCCCACTATTTCACAATTTTAACTAAGTTTAGACAAAAACAAGATCACAATACAAACGACAAAAAGTTCCCAAAGCGTCCCCATCTGCTGGCTAATGTGAGTGACTGCTGCCTAATTACAGCTTTAGCCTTGATCTAAGCTTCCTTCTTTCAAATAAGAGTTATTACAATACCCAATCATAGAATTATCTTCACTTCTTTATAGCATTCAGTCCAGAGCAAAACCCCACTTCCTCAAGCCCCTTCCCCCTAAAAAGCCTGGTTAACATTCACTTTCAGTATTCATATGATTCAAGTTTAACCAGATTTAATTTTTTTCAGTTTTTTATTTTGGAAATAATTCCAAAACTAAGAAAAGTTGCACAAATAAAAATAGTATACAGAAAACCTGTATAGACTTTACCTATATCCACTTATTGTTAACATTTTGCATCATTTGCTTTATTAAAGACCACATCGATAATAAGCCCTTTTTATACCCTTTTACTGAGAATATCATAGTTCCCCATAGTGTATGTTCATCTTAGCTGCAATAAACAATAAACTCAACTTTTCAACTGTAAGTGTGTTCCTGGTGGTCTTTGGCCGTAGGGGATTCACTTGAAGCCTTTACCACCTTGGAGCGGGACCCTCAACTCAGTAATAGTGTGCACATCTGAGACCATCTGCGTGTCTAGCTGCACATGCTAGATTGAGCTCCCATATTTCATTGAAGCCCTTCAGAGTTGGGCTTCTTTTAGATTCACTTGAAGCCTTTACCACCTTGGAGCAGGACCCTCAACTCAGTAATAGTGTGCACATCTGAGACCATCTGCGTGTCTACCTGCACATGCTAGATTGAGCTCCCATATTTCATTGAAGCCCTTCAGAGTTGGGCTTCTTTTATTTTCATAAGAATAAGATCCCTTGGGATTTTTAAAAAGTCTCATCAGATTTGTAATGTTCTTTGGCAAAGTTATTTTCTAGTCCTCTAACACCTACTTCTGCTTGACTAGCACTTTGTGTGTTGTCTGTCTATAGGAGGGAAACTACGTAAGAAGAGGATGGCATTAGTCTAATAAGTTTGTCTTTGAGTTAACCTTGAGGGCTAAGGAGTTCAAAGGTCTCCACGGATCAGCTTGAAAAGTTTCAATAAACTCTTCCTTGGGTCACTTTTACAAACCTTATAAGGACTTCTCCCTCAGTCTTTGTCTTTGTTTTCTTGTGAACTGCTCTGTTTCATTTCATCTGCACTGAATCAGGAGATTTTTGTCCTGCTCTGGAATTGGCCAAGCTCCAGAGACACGAAGTTAGCCAAGTACCATCCTTATAGACTACTCAGTTCTCATGGAGTTTCCTGAATATAAAACTGTGCCTCTTCCAGGATGACACCTGCCTCCTTCATGTTTTTTCTTTATATGATAATTTGTACACTTAATTTTTAATTGGCACAATTTTATCAGGGTAAATTTGAAATGCAGCAGACAATTTGGGGAAATTTTGACAAAAATAAGATTGTTCATTTGAGATGTATCTCAGAACAAAAGAATGAAGAAACCCTCATGCAGAGCTAGGGCTCAGTCTCACAGACCCCTTGAGCCTGTTGTCCAGACTGGGTCACAAACCCTTCACACGCAGGCCTACGAGCTCAGTAATAGGAAAAGGTCCTTGGAGCATGGGTGAAGAAATAATAGGCTTTATTCAGAGCTAGGAGAAGTTGACCTAATAAGGCTTTCCAGAGTGCCCTCTAGAAGCTTCACACATCTGCACCCTTAAGTCCTTTTTACTCAAGTCCATAGTCCAAAAAAAAATCAACAACAACCCGGATGCACATGCGCAATCACGTTAGACAAGAACAAGGAACGCCCGTGCGCAGGCGCATACACACCTCAGCTGCTCGGCAAGACTCCGAACGTCAAGGGGCCCTGACCATTTTCCTTATGTTTTTCCAACACCTCATTAGGAGATTGTTTGTCTTGTTTGTCTGAAAGAGAGAAAATTTTGTTTAACTTAGGAAACATCCCTTCCTTTGTTTTTGTACTTTGGGGATTAATAAGACCTGACTTTTAATTGTACGGCTTGATAAAATTGTCAGGGACTCTAGTTATGTCAAAAAAACCCGCATGTTATTCTTTTCTAAGTGTATATATGCAGAATTAATTTTTCTATCTCTAAACATAACAGCTAGGAGATAAGAAAAGGCTTTAATTCTGAGATAAAAGGAGATATTTTGTCATGATTAAGAGTCTGTGAAAATTAGTTTACCATATCAAAGTAATGTCGGCCCAATAGTTTGGTTTGATCAAGACCGCAAATTTTTTGTGATTCAAGCTTCTTAAATTTTCTACACTAGTTTTACGAATTAAATAAATTACCGCTATTTCCACAATGTGCTTTAAGTCAAAAATTATATGTATAAAACTGTATTCAACTAGATGGAATAGTGATGAATGTCTGTTTAAAGCGTTTAATTTTAGGAAATTCTTCCAATGTTACAACTCATAAGAATTTGTGTTAGACAAATTGAAATTCTTACAATGTTACAACTCATAAGAATTTGTGTTAGACAAATTTTAATTTTCAGATCTTTAAAACCTTAGACAAATGACTAAGTTAAATAATATTTTGATGCATAGACAGTTTTCTAAAAAGGAAACATGCAAAACACTGGTCACTAAACATAATGTTAAGTTACCATTATTGCTTTAATTGACAATAGATAAAATATGCAAATGTTTTTGGATAATATTATCTATATCTATATTTTTAGTTACTTGTTTTTGCCACCTCAAGTTTGTTACAATTATGTAAAATATATGTTA
>NW_007727893.1:35237-37767 GCF_000696425.1 Galeopterus variegatus
AGTTATTTTTCAATAAACCATTGTTGTTTATTGTTGTGTTTTTAAAGTTTTGCAGCAAACTGTTCCATCTTTAGGTATTTATGACTTATACTTTGTCTCCTTTAACCATTCTGGGTGTTGTCTTTCCTAAATTCAGGCCTCAAATTCAGAATAATAAAACTGGTAATGATATATGAGGTGCTCAGTTTCCCTGGGTTCAGGTTTCAGGACATGCCTCTGGGTTTCTCGCTGCTCCCTGAAGTCTCAGACCCCCTCCTCCAAGCTCTCCCCTGGAGGAAAGTTACTGTTGCCAGTTAGACCTATTTTCAGCANGTTATAACCACAAAGAAATAATAAATGTTTAGGTGATAGATATGCTAACTATTCTGATTGGGTCATTATACAATATATGTATGTATTGAATTAACAACTGTACCCCATAAACATGTACAAAGAAAAAAATAAATTTTTAAATAAAGAGAAAAAATGACTGTTAGGTAACACAAAGAGCTGCTCTATCATCCTATAGAAGAATGAAAAATAGGAATAATTAGGTTTGCCTAAAATTCTTCAAAATCTAAGTAATTCAAAACTTGTATGAGAGGTCTTTTATTTACCAAACTTAGGATAAAACAGACAAACAAAAGACCCTGATAATGAAAAGAGAGTTTATCTTCTTAGGCANTAGGATAAAACAGACAAACAAAAGACCCTGATAATGAAAAGAGAGTTTATCTTCTTAGGCAGTATACTTTGGTAAAATACATTAATACAAACATCTTTATATGATAGTATATTTTTCAAGTTAAAAAAAAAGGCATGCTCATGTATAAGCACAAAAACTGGTACACTAACGGTGTACTAGAATATTTTTTCCAGGATTCTAGAAGCATAACTTGTATTTCCCTTTTTATTCATAAGTAGTCTGAATAAACACTAGTAGTAGTAATTCAAGTACATGGTAATCTTTAGAGGCCTATTGCTTATTTCAGAATTTCATTGAGTATCTAAGACATAGCCACCTTATCTAAAAGTGTGACAGCAATAATAAATATGTAAAAACTTTAATCGATTTTGTTTTAAGGCCTCCACCAAAGTTAATAATTTTGAAGCTATAAAGACTCTTCTATTGAAAAAAAATACTCATCACTTTTAGACACCTAACCTCTATAAAATAATGTTGTTTGCCCTTCCCATATTAACCCAGTCACCCTCCTTCCTTTACCTGAAAAAAGTAAAACCCCGTGATTACTTAACCCCTTATTAGGGAACTTACCTTTTTCTTTACAGACCTTCCAGAGACTCTCTTGAGTATCCCTGATTTAATTTTATGATGGTTCATATTTAAAAAGGAAAACTAAAAATTGCCTGACAGTTTAGGCTATCACAGAATTAAATTTACCCTTGAAATTAAGCTTCTCACAGAAATTCAGTCAGCTCAGATGGCCACATTAATTGCTCTTTCCCAGACATAACATCTAACAGCAGATAAAATATTTGTATTGGTAGTAAGTATTATTTGGGTAGTCCATGATTTCAAAATGGTTTAGAAACAAAGAGATTTCCTGACCACTACGGGCACCCTTATAAAATGGACAGTGAATTAAAGAATCTTGAGACACTTTGCAAGTACCAAAAGAGACAGCCAAAATCATGGATCCCTGCACCGGCCAGCTGACGGAAAAAAGGAAAAGAAAAAAAAAAANCCCTCCTCCAAGCTCTCCCCTGGAGGAAAGTTACTGTTGCCAGTTAGACCTATTTTCAGCATCAACATGGGAAAATGAGACCACATGGGGGCTGGCTTATGCAAATCCAGTGCCTTGGCGTGCTCAATAGAGAGCACAGTATATTCTTGAATATGCCTGGTGCATGTGATAGGGTCTGACCAATGAACATGCTCCAAGAAGAGCATCTACTGAGAGTGTGCAAGAGTAGTGTTACATACCTGGGAACCACCCCCTTAATTGAATATTCATTAGATAGAGAAACTATAAAAGCCAAATCCCAACAGAAGGCGGGGCTGTCACTCACTTTCCTGGAGGCAAACTGCTCTTTGCTGGATGTGGTGTGTATGCTTACTTTGTATCAAGATTACTTTTAGCAAGTACCCTCTTGAGCCAGCCTGTATTTTGTACTGAACTTTAAGAATGTGTTTCTTGCTTTTGTGTTAGACTTGACGTCTATACTGAACTTACTTTTGTGTTAAACTTGGTGTGGGCCCTGCTCAGTCTCTGGAGCTATGCTGCACTCTCTCTGTGGAACCTGTATTTCTTATCTATTATATTAAACTTGTTCTTACCTTCTACTATGACTCTCCTCTTGAATTCTTTCCTGTGGAGGAGTCAAGAACCTAGTAAGAGGATTGGGTGGGTTGAGGCTGACTATCTGGCCCCCTAGACCCTACCTCCAACATCAGTAAGATGCCTTTTATGCCTAAACTATCTTTCAGTTTCTTCAAATGACTACCAGGATTGTATTGTTTATTTCAATATAGCCAGAAAAGAGGATCTTGAATGTTATAACCACAAAGAAATAATAAATGTTTAGGTGA
>NW_007727893.1:39740-51733 GCF_000696425.1 Galeopterus variegatus
CCGCCCTATATGAAATAAGGACCTTCTTCTCTCCCATCCTGCTTTACTATATATCTTTATAGCAGTTTGTCTAGTTTCTGTCTTTCCTCACTAGAATGTAAGCTCCATGAGACTCTTCGGTTTGTTCATTCCTGTTATCTTCAGTGCCTAGAAATAACTAGCACATAATAGTACTGAATACATCCTATCAAATCAACAAAATATGCTTTCCTTATTCCATTGCACTTGGCAGCATTCATTATTCATTCAAAAAACAGTACCTTTTATCCTTCAAACATTGTGTTGACATCTGGTCAACAGGGACTAACTCCTGTCTTCAAGGAGGTTATGGTTTAGACAAAAGGAAACACTGACAAGTAAATTGGCAATAAAAGGTCAGTGCAATAAATGCTGCACTAGGTAGAAGCACTAGACATTGTGGTACCACACACCCAGCCTTAAGGGAATTGAGGTAGAATTCCTGGAGGAAGTAATATTCTAACACAGACATGAAGGACACGAGTTAATCCAGGTGAAAAATGAGGACACCGTGAAGAGTGTTTCGCGCAGAGAGAACCGTCAATGGCAAGGCCGATGGGTGAGAGGATTGGCCAGTCTTGAAGACTTACCCCTCTTCGAATGCCCTGGTTTGTTTCCTCTGTTCAGTCTTTGCATGTGTGATGCCCTCTGTGGGAATGGCTGGAATGCCACTTTGTTTACCACTTAATCACCTCTATATCCTGAAAAATCCGTTGCTGTGTGACGTCTCACTCACACAAGTCCAAGGAATCACCTCCTTCTTTGTCCCTTCACTGTAGTCAGCGTTTCCTCCCTTACAGCCCTTAGCAATGTTCTTCTTCAACGTTCTGTTCTCCGACTTGGAGAACAGAAAATGTGTCTTAGCGTCTGAGGATACACTTTGTATCCTCAGATGCTAGAAGACTGGAACATCCCAGGATTTTCCTGCATCAAGAAAAGAATGACATATGTCTGCACAGTCAAAACTAACGTAGATATGGATATAAATAGACATGAATATAGATATAGGTATATCTATGTATATCTATCCATATTCTAGCTCCTGCTTGATTAGCAAAGGAGGTAAAGAACCACAAATGAGCCTTATTCCACAAAATTGTTAATATTTGTTTCCTGTTCTGTGGAAGCAGAAGCTGAGATGGGCTTGGCTTGCAGGATTCTTAGGGACCACCTTCTGTGAAGGGAAGGGGAGGATGTAGGATTGACAAGAAAACCATTATGTAGTCTCCTCAAAGCCTCAGCCAATGTCTCAGGGAGTCCTAAAGCACATATGACTCCAATCAGAGCTGTCCCACAGTTACCTGAAATAGCCGGGATGCCATCAGTATATCAGCAGTTAGATGTAGGCTTCCCAGAAAGGGCGCGTGCTTGGGCATGGCAGCAGTGTAGGGAAACCCTGATGGGAGTGACAGCTGGAGGCTGGCTGGCCACTGCATTCCCAGCACCCAGGGCAACAAGTCTTTCCTGAAGGTAGGATCTCTGTGTCCTCCGTGGCCTTTTTCCATAAACATACTATCATAACGTCAAGTGAGGCAGGTTATGTTCAGATTTCTCTACCAAGAATGTATGTATTTAGGGGCCGGCCCGGTGGTGCACTGCTACAGTGCGCCACTTGGGAGCGCGGCGGCGCTCCCGCCAAGGGTTTGGATCCCACATACAGACCGGCCGCTCACTGGCTGAGCGAGGTGCGGGAGCAACACCGGAGGCGCGGGAGCAACACCGAGGGTTGCGATCCCATTGCCGGTCCCAGTCCGGTACGGGTGTGACACTGAGGGTTGCGATCCGTTGCCAGTCACGAAAAAAGACAAAAAAGAATGTAAGTATTTAAAAGAGTGTGGGGGCCGGCCCGTGGCTCACTCAGGAGAGTGTGGTGCTAATAACACCAAGGCCACGGGTTCGGATCCCATACAGGGATGGCCAGTTAGCTCAGTGGGTGAGCGTGGTGCTGACAACACCAAGTCAAGGGTTAAGATCCCCTTACCCATCATCTTTTAAAAAAATAAAAATTAAAATAAAAAAATTAAAAGAGTGCGGAAAACATCAAAGATGTATGATGGAAATCAGTATATTGGAAATGTAGTCATAAATACAATTTTCTCAGAGACACTATTGGAATTTGAAGCTAGTGCTATGTAGCTTCCTTGAAGTTCAATGGACAATATTTTTATTGTTTTGGCTTACATTGAATTTTGGCTTACTCTGTCCCATTAGACATCTAACATTTTCCATGCAGATTGTGAATGAATTTCATTTTTTCCATCCCTTTTCATGACTTCGGAAGCCTACTATCCAAACAAATTTTACTTAAACTGATTCATATGGTAGCCCTATACTTTGAAGTTTAGCGTTCTCCTTTTATATTATGTTATAAAAAGATTCTTCAGACCTATTTTAGAGCAACAAAACTAATTGATTTCTTGAAACTTTTTAACATAATAGGTATTATTAAAGAATTTTGCTTATGTTTACCTTTTATCTGAAAAAAATTCCTCTGAATCTAAGAATTTTTCCTCTTGTTCTTTTTCCTACTTATGTCATCCTAGGTCATTCTATTCTATTTTATTCTACCTTTGTTCTTTCTTTCTGACTACATTTCTTGCTTCAAGTTTTTCTTTCCTAGCCCCTTTTCTTCACTGTTTGCATGGATATTGCTATCAATAGAATCTAGTCACCTAGAACACAATAAGGCTTAATTCTACATAAAAAGCATTAAACTCCTATAGACGACTGAAAAAGTCTTCCAAGCCCCTCAACCTCAAGACTCTTGAGACTTAGCTGTATACCCGTATGCACTTACATCTCCAGTTCTCACTCAAGTTTGTATTCTCTTTCTCTGTGTTTACACCAGACTGTAACGGAACGGCATTCAAGTCAGTTCAGCTTAGTTCCTTGTTACTGGGCAACCTGTCTGCCAGATACTGTGTAACAGGAATTAGAGGAATAAAGATAGTACCAGCCCTCCAGGGTCCTATCATCTGATGGGGTAGACATTCACAAAAACAGATCATTTCAATACAGAGTTGTAAATGCTAACAGAGAGGTATACCAAATGTGTTATGGGAGAACAAGGAACAGGCATTTAGCTCCACCTACGGGTTTAAAAAAGGTTTCTATTAGGCCTCATGGCCAGCTTAAGGCAACTGGGCAGTCTGGAAGGAATGCTTCAGAAGCCTATGCCCTAACCGACCAGATGTTATCGGACCACAAGGGCTATGTCACCTTGCACCACTGATTTTGAAATTGCCCATTACTCTGCCAGAACCCTCGAAGTCTTATAAACCTCCTGCTTTCCTTTGTTTGGGGGAACTGATCTGACTCAGTCTCCCCTCCACGCTGGTGGAATAAAGCTTCTTGGCTGAAATAGTGCCTGGCTCGGGTCTCTCTCTTTTCTCCATTTTGTTGAACCTAACAGTTTCTAGAGGTGATAATAGCTGATTTGAGTTTTAAAAGCTGTGTAAGAATCAGCTAGTTCCATATGACTACAGTATTATGTGAGGGCCACCAGGGGGGGTAGGAAAGGTATAGCCCATGGAGGTGATGTATGCTGTGCCAAGGAGCACCTGCTGCATTCTATGAGCCATGGGGACCCACTGAAGAGTTTTAAGCAGAGAAGTGCCGTGTGTTTTGGAAAAATCATTCTCACTGGCACAACGTGAAGGGTGGTTCTACAACAGTGATTCTCAATGTGTACTGTACCAGTAGCTTCAGCATTACCCAGGAACTTATTAGAAAGGCAAACACTCAGGCCCCAACCCATACCTACTGAAGCAGAATCTCTGAGAGTGGGCTCAGCAGCCAGTGTTTTAACAAGCCCTCCGGGTGATCGGGAACATTTGACAATGTCTGGAGCAGGGCTTGGATTAGGGTAAGGCAAGTGAGGAACTCACCTCAGGTACAAAGTTTAAAAGGGTACCAAAATCCTCGATGATGAAGATAAGCAATACTTTAATGCAATATTTTTAAAAAATCCAAATTAATGCAAAAAAAATCCAAGAACAAAATATCAATATTTTAAATAAAGGTAGGCCATTGTTTGTTTTAGGACCTTGTGTTATGGTGCAATGAGGACACTGGTTTCCAATCAGCTTGGGATTTCCAAGGCCCATATGGCTTTTGCATTCCCATCAGGCAGATTTATGAGCATTGACAAAGGCAAGTGAACAGACTGGATAACGTAGAGATCAGGGTCAGCTTTTGAGAACTTTGCAGTCACACAGGGACCCCCACATTCAGAAGGACCCCACACTTAGAAGGGCTCCACACTTGGTTTAATGCTCTTCTGTCAGGGTTCTGAAATTCTTAATTTTTGAAGGGGACCTGCATTTTCATTTTACAGTGGGCCCTCGATATTTCTCTGAAATTGTTTCTGAATATCTTCTTTTTTTTCCTTCAAATTTTACATCAGCATAGAGTGAATTCAGTCTTTTCGTTGTTGCAGAACTTTTATCAACTTTTCCCACTTGGTTCAAAATATGACAGGACATTTTGGTAACTGTATATAGGGCACACATTTTTCCTTTTGCCTCAGCTTCCAATGTGTCTTGGCACAGTACATGTCTGGAAACATTTTTTTTTGGTTGCCACAACTAGGGGGCGCTGCTGGCATCTGGTGGGTAGTGACGGCCATGGTGCTAAATCTCCTACAGTGCTCAGGACAGCTCCCCACAACAAGGAATTATTCCGTCCAAAATGTCAATAGTGCTGAGACTGAGAAAGTCTGCTCTACAAAGACAAGGAGGTTGTTAACAGTGTCTGGAATGGGGACGATGACAGAAAATATGGAACTATCAGATGGGAAGGAGTAGAGTTTAAGGGAAAGAAAGACTCCAGAATATTTGTATGCTTAGGGCACAAGTTAAGATAGAGCATTCAGAAGTTGTTTCGTAGAAGAGATAGTTACGTAGAAGCGAGGCAAAAAGAGATAGGACTTTGAGGCAGGACATCCGAATAGAGATGTTTGTTTGAAGGCAAGCATCTGAAGCTCTGAAGACAGAGATTTTAGAATTGTCAACAGATACCTCTATGGTGGTCCTCTTCCCCACGCAAGATTCTATCTCTCTTTTCTCAGAATGGATGCCACAGCTAAACTAGGGGACAAAAAAGGCTATTTTTTGATTTTTAACTTTCAACTGATTTTTCTGAAACTCATGGCAGAGAAATAGTTTTCTGCATTTCAAATATTCAAGCCCTAAAGAGCTCAGGATATAGAGTTCATTGGCATGCCATAAGTAATAGGATAGAGATAACAAGCAAGGATCTAAGTACTTTCCCTGAGTGGAAATGAAATTCCACAGGTGGGGAAAGTGAAGAAATAAAGAGGAAGTAAAGAAAGGGATGGCTGGGACAACAGGATTGGGTCAGGGGGCACCAAATGGATAGGGACAGAATCAGCATCAAAACCTCCCTGGCTCCACCCAAGCATGTACCAAGGAGCTGCCTTTCCTGATCATACCAAGGTGCTGTATCTGGGGAGAACAGAAGGAGACCAGCAGCCAGCTGACCCCAGGAATGGCACCTGCCTATTGGCAGCCCTCCCTTCCAATAGCTCAGAACACTTGTAGGCCCTGGCATATAGGGAAAGCCCCGTCACCTGTTCTTGGGTAGAGCTGAAGGAGCCACAGCCCATTACAGATGAGTGCCAAAGACATCTCCCATGTTTTGGTTAAGTTTCATAGGTAAGTGTCTCTGGAACTGTTTCTGGAGGGCTTTTTTTCCCCTCTGCTTCTCCTCCTCCTCCCTTCTCCCTCCCCTCCCCCTCCGCCTCCCCTCTCCCTCCCCTCCTCCTCCTTTTTTATATCAGCAGAGAATGAATTCAGTTTTCACCCCAAACATTTTCAACCCTTTTTATCACCATCAATAAAAGACAAGATTTTTCTCTGTTGTTTAACTTTATAGGATACATTTTCTAGCTACAAGATAATTGCTTTATATTTCCTGATTTTTAAAAAATCATTTATTTCCTATAATTTTGTACCCCTGGGTGCCTTTGAAGGCAGAGATTTTATCTTGTTCTGCATTGTATCCCTAGACCCTGGCCCAGTGCCCATAACATAGCAGGTGTCTGTAGTGGATGCTGTGGTGTGCTGCCCAGACCCACCCCCCACCCCCCAACCCCATTAGGCTCAAGGTACTCATTCCCCTGGATGTAGCTAGTGTCAGCTGCTACAGCTCATGGCCAATTCAATAACTGGTGGATGCAGAAGTGCAGAGGCTCAGTCCACTTGCCAAACCAACCCCAGAGCTCCCAGTAAGATTGGCTGAGGCCTCTTGCAGATTCATCCCAGTTCGACTCTTTCCGACCAGTTCTGTTTTCCTCAAGCTCTTACAAGCACTGTCCTCCGGAGTATTCCCCAGTAACCCTTCCTCAAGCAAATCTCTGCCTAGAATCTGTTTCCTGGGGAACCAACCTATGACAGTGTTTAACAAATATTTGTTGGTTTTGGTGATGGGACACAATAACTAACTACATTGTATATTGACAAAATAAAAATAAAAAAAATAAAATAAATTAAAAAAAAAATATTTGTTGGGTTCTTCCATTTGTAAATGGAATGGATGGGCTCTTCCATTGTAAACTCTGCAGTTCCTCACCCTGAGAAGAGATATTGTGGAAAACATCTGACCTTTATTTGTATATTTAACATTTCCTTTTGTCATTTCAGGCCCTAAAAGTCAGAGTCCACACACAAATTATCCACCCAGCCCTGGGGTCATGTGTGACTTTTATGTGATGATAGTATCAGTACACAGTTGTTGTAGTTATTTTGTCATTTGACCACCAGATGGCAGAGGTGACACTTGGAAAGCTTCTCTTTCTGGCCCTAGGTCACCTACTCTAGGATTTACCATTAAACCTAAATTACCCATTTATTCCCAAGCCCTTGTAATCTGTAATCATGGCATTGCTTCATTTTGTAGGGAAGTGTCACTGCCACAGTTGGCCTCATTTGGATATAAAAAAAGAGTTTGGAATGTAACAGAAAGAGCCCCGGACTAAGCATCAGAATCACTGCACACCAGCCACTTGCTCCATTTGAATATGTTTTTATTCTCTCTCTTGTTTTTTATTTAAACTTGTTTGAGCTGCATTTTATTTTATTTTATTATTACACAATGTAAACATTTTTTGTGGCAAACATGTTTCTTCATCAGTAAAAAAAGATGAGAATTCCAGCCCTGTTTGCTTCTAGGTCTATTATAAGGAATAAATGAAAATTATTGGAGTTGAGGCAAGGGTCCGGATGAAGTCCTCCCTCGTCTAGGAGAGCTCTGGGTATGGGAAGTGGGATACAGTCTGTGTAGATGGAAGGACACTGCCTGGGTCCCCAGCCCCTCTGGAGATTCCCACAGTGATGGCCTGGTGTCAGCGGCATTCCTTAAGAAGGCCTTGACTCCTGATACATGCAGCCTAAGCCAGACTGCTGGGCTTGGCCATTCTTCCTCCTTTTGTGAGGCCCTCTGGAGTTTGTTCCCCCTCCTAGAATAGCACAAAGGTTTCCTGCATGCCAGAGTGCACTTGTGCCTTCTTGCCTGTGCATTCTGAGATCATGACTAGGTGCTTGAGTTTGGACGAATTTTTCACCTTTCTATGAAATGGTCCTTGCCTCATTGCTTGAATTCCCCCATTCCCACACCAATGTCTGGCTGAGGGAAGAGGCTAGTGTCAGGAAAGCTAGTATAGTTGGTCCTCGAAGTAATGCACAGGTTTAGTTTCATCAGCCCTGAGGTGTCTGAGCGAGTGGGCTGAGAGTGGATGGCCAGGTGAGTATCCCGCAGTCAGTTTGGCTTGGATACTGATGTCAGTGGAGGTCAGGAGTCTATTGTCGACTCTCTCCTCCTTTGTCATTTAGGGAGTGTATTATTTTCCCATTGGTGCTGTAACAAATACCACAAACTTAGTGGCTTAAAACAACACACATTCAATGTTCTGGAGGTCAGAACACTGAAATGGATCTTACAGGGCTAAAATGAAAGTGTCAGCGAAAGAAAGTGAGCCAAGATGCCAGGTACCATTCAAGCTTTATTAAAGGAAAAGAATCTGCCAGGCTGTGCTCAAAGTGATGGACATCCTGGGGCTGCCCTCAAAATGGGGGACAGCACTAGATGTGGGGGTAGGAGAGCTTATATAGAGCATCAAGGGCTGGCTGATACCATCAAGGAGGGGCATTATGCTAATGAGGAAACTATGCAACCAGGGTGGAGAACTGCACCCTTGCAGAAGCAAAGGGTTTCTGTTTAAGTCACAAGGCTTCTCATAAAGGGAAGGGGGGGTGGGTTTGGTGCTGGAGTGGAAGACAAGGCTGGCGGCTATTTTGTGCTTATTGTGTGTACAACGGCACCTGTCACGTCCAAAATCCATCAGTCAGCAGGACTGTGTTCTTTCTGGAGGCTCCAGGGGAGAATCCCTTCCTTGTCTTTTCCAGTTTCTAGAGGCTTCCTGCATTCCTTGCTCATGGCCTCTTGCTCCATCTTCAGAGCACGTTACTCCAACCTGTGCTCCCATCATCACATCTCTTTTCTGACTTTGATCCTCATGGCTCCCTTTCATAAGGACGCTTGTAATTATATTGGACCCACCTGGATAACCCAGGATCATCTCATTTCAAAATCCTTAATTTAATCACATCTGCAAAGTCCTTTTTACCACCTAAGGTAACATATATACAGGTCTATTCATTCTACCAAGAAGGTTTGTGGTCTAGAGTCACAGACAATAAAGAAAAGTAAAATAAGAGACCATTTGTGGAGCATGTATTATGTTCTGGAAACTATGATAGGCACTTTATGTGTGCTATTATCTCATTTAATTCTCACACCAATGTAGCAAAGTGGGTATTATTACAACAACTAGAAAAAAGAAGATGAAAAATTGAGGCTCAGAGAGGTTAAATAGTTTATTAGTCTGGGATAAAGGTTCACACTTGGGTCTCTTTGACTCAATCCTTTTCCTCAGTCCCTAGAAAAATCAGTTTTCTCATTTGCAGAATGGGTACAGTAACTGGCTCACAGTGAGATGACATCTGGAAAGGGCTGTAAAGGGCTCATGGTAAGTGCTCCATTAGTAATAGCTGTTATTGATAGTCTGCCAGCCTTAACCTTCCCTGGTCCCTCCTAGCTCAAGTTCTTCCTCTCTCTGGCAGGCAGAGCCCCACCTAGTTCTGTCAATTTTGACTAAAGTAGGCAGTTGTTAGCTGTGAGCTCTGAAATCTGTGAGCTCGTGTGCCACAGAGCTTTACCATGAGACACTGTGGCAAAGCATTCAGTTGACAAAAGAAGATACTACTTTTGTATAATACTCATATTTTTTGTAATATATTAAAATAAAGTTGGACGGTCCTATTTTGTAGACATTGGGAGTATTCACAGAAGTGAATTGGGCTTTGCCTGACATGGACAAAGGTGTCAACTATGTTAACTCATAACCAAAATGCTCCAGGCAGCTATTCTGCTGGCTCTTGACCTAGTCCTGCCAGAGAACCAGGACTATCATGGCTTTCACTTATTATAGGCAGTCACTGAGCCTCCTAAATGTCCTTTAAATCCATTTAGATATGTTCCATGATTATGTCCCACAAGGAAAGCAGTTGAAGAAAAGTATTTAGGGTATAACTTTATATGTCCAAAAAATTATCCAGAATTGGCCAGCTCTTATCCTCGAGACTGACAAAACTTGTTCAGGACTTCTCATTACACACAGAAAATGAGGATATGGTATAGTACATGGGTAAATGGATAAACGGGTACTTGTAGGAGTCCCTATTCCTGGCCTGGCTACTCTGGAGACTAAGGGATCACTATCTCTGTATATAATTGCCCATTTGCAACACCACCAGTCTGCTAGGCACAACACTTGGGAAGTTCAGATCTAGTTCATTCCTTTGATGGCTGAACCACACTTGGATCTTTTTTCTTTTATTAAGTTTCTTTATTTATATTACTACCTTTTTTTTACATTCTATGATGTTGTTGTGGAGCAGTTGGGGGCGGCGGAGGGAGAAAGGGGAAGGAGATAGGGTGAGAGAATGAGGAAGGAGAAGGGGTGGGTTTGAGGCCTGTGGCACCCCCCTCATTCCTGCATGGGAGAGCAGGGGGCTTCCAGTGGTGGCTTGGTTATTGCTGGGCTGGGTGAAGATGTCAGAGGGGTGTGGCTGAAGCCCTTGCCTCCCCCACCACCCAGCTCAGGAGCCCGGGGTGCTTCCTGCGGTGAATTGGTGGTCATCGCTGGGCTGGCTGTGAGTGCTGCGGGGGCATGGCTGAGGCCCTCAGCCTTCCACCCTTGGGACTGGTTGCAGGTGTCAGGGGGCATGGCTGAGGCCCCCAGCCCTTCCCCCTCCCTGGCTTGGTAGCCCAGGGGACTTCCCATCTTTCTAGGTTTTATAGGTGTTCTTTGGTGATGAGAGATGTTTACTAGTTAATATCAAACTTTGTCTCTGGTCTGTGGGTATTCTGTTTTTTCTTTCAGTTCTGTGTTGGATTATTTGCTGTTCTTACCCTTTAAATTCTGCAGTAGAACTAATTTGTTGTCCTTTGCTTACTTCTAAAATGGGGGGACTTCCTGTGGGGACCAGTACTTGAGCTCTGTGGTTTAGCTAAATTGCTGCTTTGCTGCTGATTCCCTGGAGAAAGCTTTTTGTGCAGCTCAGGTTTTAATGGTTGACTTTACAGGTACTTCCAGGTCTCATGAGATCCAGTACATGTGGGTTATGTAGAAACTCTGGTCTGGGCCTGAGTCTTTTCAGCAAACTGCACCACTGCAGTTCTATATTCCTGACCAGTCTCCTCTGAGTGGTTCTATGCTGATTGGGGTGCAGATCAGCTGTCCTTGTTGTGCCCCAGTGTTCTCCCAGTGGGCCCATCTCCCCCACTGCCTGTGCTCCAAACACTTCCCATGGGCTAGGCCGTGCACTGGTCCCTTGCAATGACCCACTGGCTCTGAGTGGCTACTTTCTTTCAGTTGTTGTGGCTCCTTGGTCCTATGTGGGTCCATGGGAACCCTATTAGTGGTTTTGCTGTCCTGGGGGCCACCATGGCCCTCTTCTCCCCTGCAGCCTCAAAGCAACTCCATCCAAAGGGCACAGCTGCAGCTTTTTCCAGCTCCCGTTCTGTGCACTTAGCAGCTCCAGCCTTGAAGCAACCAGTGCTCGAAACGGAGCGGTTCTTTCTTTTTCTCATTGTGGCTTCTCCTGCCTTCATGCACTCTGTAGGTCTCTCCTCCTCTTCCCCCAAGCTCTAGGGCCCCGGCTTGGCTATCATTGCTTTTTAATAGTTGTAAATTGGTTGATTTGTGGGAGAGTGACACTGGGGACCATCTATTCTGTCATCTTGACTGGAAGCCCACACTTGGGTCTTGAGATAGAATGACACCCAGATGTGAGGGGTGAGTTCTGGGTTCCCCTGCCTGTCTACTGAGGAAGTTGTCTTCACTTGCCTGTTGGCCTATTGCTCTATGAGCCCGGATTCCTGCCTTGAAGCCTACCCTGCAATTCACTTGGCACCTTCTTCACCCCAGTGGCCAGTCTCCATTCCCTATATACTCAGGTACTGCTTGGGAGTCTGCTTTGAATGGAGAGCCCAGAATGAGGCTGCTCATGCTCATGTGGTATTGTCTGCCAGTGGGATTCTGGCCTCCATGATATCATCATCTATATGCATCAAACCCAAGTGCACTAATATCAGACTAGCTACCTACCCTCATGGGTGTCTTATTCATACCTCAAGGTAAAGGAAAGATAGTAAAGTACCTCCTGGACTGCTGCAGGGTGAATTTTATTATTATTATTATTTTTTTTTTCCTTTTTGTCTTTTTTCATGTCTGGCAACGGGATCACAACCCTCGGTGTTGCTCCCACACCTCGCTCAGCCAGTGAGCGGGAACCGGTCTGTATGTGGGATCCGAACCCTCGGGCGGGGGCGCTGCCGCGCTTCCCAAGCGGCGCACTATCCAGTGCGCCACCGGGCTGGCCCCTAAATCTCTA
>NW_007727893.1:51743-64837 GCF_000696425.1 Galeopterus variegatus
CCACCGGGCCAGCCCTGCAGGGTGAATTTTAGAAAAGGAATGCCCCATTCTCTTGTGGGCAAGGTTGGAAGGAGAATAGGACTGAGATGAACTTTATAAGTCACCTAAGCTGATAATTGGAGCTAGTGACATCAAGTCAGGACCAGGATGCACCTTTATCTATTTGTTTCTTATATAAAGCTATTTGAATTTGTTTTTAAACCAAAACATCCTAGAATTTACACATCCAAGTGAGATTAGTCCCCTTTGGAGAAATCACCTTGGGAGGCCATATATTTGTTTCTTCAAAAATTAGTATAGCTCATAATATTTATGGAAATCATTTTTTTTTTTTTTTTTTGTCTTTTGTCTTTTTTTCCGTGTCCCGCAACGGATCGCAACCCTCAGTGTTGCCCCCGTACCGGACCGGGGACCGGCAACGGGACCGCAAGCCTCGGTGTTGCTCCCGCGCCTCACTCAGCCAGCGAGCGGGAACCGGTCTGTATGTGGGATCCGAACCCTCGGGCGGGAGCGCTGCCGCGCTTCCCAAGCGGCGCACTATCCAGTGCGCCACCGGGCTGGCCCCTATGGAAATCATTTTGGATGTTGCCTTTCTATTATTCTCTTCAGCATCTTCAATGATATAGAAATCTTTATCCTTTGGAATTGGATTTCATTTTTAGAAACCACCAGACGTAATTTTAAGACATGGCAGGTATGATTAAGGGGAGGGGTGATCAATTGATCAAATGGCCAAAAGTAAGGACAGACGATAAATGATTTTCTTATGTAATCAAAATAACAAAAAACAATGGCAAAAGAGGAGGTTTGTAAATTTAAGTAACTGCAACAAAATTGAAGGAAGTGTGAAGGATGAAGGATCACACTTTTTAAACCAAATTATGGGGCTGCAGAGAAAATATTTTTAGGTCTCTGCACAGTCAGGGCTTTCTGAATGAATTTTACTGGGGACCTGGATGGTTACTTATGATTGATTAGATAGTGAGAGAAACCTGTAACACATACAGAAGAGATTTACCATACACGTACAGGAGACATTTCCTCTTGAATGCATACATCTCTCCTGGAGATTTACCCCTTGGAGAGGGGTGTACCTCTTGGAGTTAGTCATCCTTCAGCATCCAAAAGGAATTGATTCCAGGGCCCCTGTGGATATCAAAATCCACAGATGCTCAAGTCCCTGATATAAAATGGCAAAGAATGAGGGTACTTCAAAAGTTTGTGGAAAAATAGAATTAAAAGATAATATGGGACTGGCCAATTAGCTCAGTTGGTTAGAGTGCAGTGCTGATAAAACCAAGCTCTGGGGTTCTATCCCTGTACTGGCTAGCAAAAGAAAAAAAAAGTTAAAAAAAAAATACAAACCTTTCCATTAACATTTTGAAGACCACTTGTATTTGCATATAATCTATGCACATCTTCCCATTCACTTTAAACCATCTCTAGATTACTTATAATACCTAATAGAATGTAAATGCTGTGTAAATCATTGTAATACTGTATTTAAAACATTTTTGTATTACTTTTTATTGTTATATTGTTATTTTTGTTTTTGCCAAATTTTTTATTTTATTTTATTTTTTTAAATTTTATTCTGTCGATATACATTGTGGTTGAAAATTTTTTATTTTTATAGCAGTTTTAATTTTACAGAGAAATTCAGCAAAAAGTACAGATAGTTCCCATACTGTCCCCCACCCGCATATACAATTTCTGTTATTGATATGTTACATTACTGTGGTACATTTGTTACAATTATGAATCAATATTGATAGACTGTTAATTTTATATTAGGGTTCCCTCTTAGTATTAAACAGTCCTATTGGTTTTGCCTAATGCATAATGTCATGTATTAAGAATAGTTTTGCTGCCCTAAAAATATTTTTGATCCATCGTTGGTTTAATCTGGGTATTGGGGAACTTGCAGAAGGGAGGGTCGACTATAAGTGTTTATATTTCAAGGTGGGGATGAGACCTGGGTTGTGGAGACAGCCCAGGTGGTAAACCTGGAAACTCTGGGCTTATCTTCCCCTTTAAGAAATGTGTTCATATTCCAAGGGGCTAGAGTTAGAACCCAGGTATCTTCCCACTGCATTTCCAAGGAAACTCTAAGAGGGAGAGGTACAGCTGCCTCTCCCTTTAATATAAATACCTAGGTTAATTTTTGGGTGGCTCCTCACCTTTAATACACATTACTCACATGTAAAGTCTTATTCAATCAGCTCTCATTGTGTCATGCCAGGGATAAGAATTTGGGTACTGGGGAACCATGTGGTTGTTGTTTGCTGTAAGTAAATAATAATAATGTGCTGTGCTTCAGAAACTTCATGTGTGCATTTAGGATAATATTAATACATATGGATATTAAAAACAACACCTTATTTACCTTTTTCAAAAGATTGGAACTATGTTTTACACTGTCTTCTCCCCTTGCAGGACCCCAGTAGAGTGAAGGCCTACTCTCAAAAGTTTATATTAAAGTTTTTCATCTCTTTCTGTCCAACGGATTCCTTTTTCAGATGTCCCAAAGAAACCACGGTAGGTATCTACTAATCCCTCCCATGGGGAGAGCTGAGAATTGGGATTGCAGGGCAATGCAAATCTTCCTCATTTGTCTTTCTCAGATATAAAATCCATTCATGAGCTCCAGAATAACAGATGTTTTTGAGTGGCAGAATAATATAGGGAAATGATTGCTTTTTGCAACAGGAATGAAAAAAAGTTACTTTCCTTTTAAAAGCATTTCAGTCAAGGATGGTGCTATGCACTTTAAATTTTTATATGTTTTTTATCTGTGCCAACACAACTGCTGCCTTTCTTTAAGATGACAATAATACAGTATAATTCAAATGGTAAAAAATGACAACTTTTGGGTAATTTGGGGATGTTCCAATTAGCAACTCTAAATTCTATAAAAACAGTCTTCAAAAGATAAGTTTGTTAAACCAGTATCACAACATTAAACAAAGTTTAATCTTACCAGCCTGACAAACTGCTTTTCCAAACCTTGTTCATAGCATCCATACTTCTATGAAATTGTAAACATGATGTATGTATAATTTTCCATTCTAATATTTTAAGGTTATATTAAATTAGAACTATTTTTTCTTATTACTAAATATTTTAAAGTTTAATATTTTTTGATATAAAAAGTATAAGCAAGAGTATGGACAGATTTATAAAAATAATATTGAGCAATTTTCATAAAGTAATTTTCTATTTGACAGTTATATTTCATAATAAATGTATTATTTAAACTGAGTTGACAAGTTATTCTAATATACTTTGGGGTAGGAAGTTAATAAGATAAAGTCTCTTTATAAATATTTGTTTTTTGTACTTCTCTGTATCAATGCTATATTTCACATAATTATATGCTATTATTCCAACAATGCAAAAATATACAGCATGGACAATGAGGGCCCTCTATAATTCCACTCCCAGAAAAACTATTGTCTATGATTCAGGGATACTCATCCTGGCTGAACTCTTTATTAAAAGGTAGAAATAATTCCGTAGTTTGCTGCCACATAGTGGTAAAGTAAACACCACTGTGCACTAAAACTGGAAAGAACTTGCTGGTCCTGTTATCCTAGCCCAACAAATATTTGCTGAGCGTTGTGCTAGGCACTAGGGATCTAAAGATGGTCTCAATCTTGGGAAAGTTCATAAATTATCAGAAAGACTGACAAGCACACAAATAATGACCATGTACTAACAAAGTGGCAATGCTATAACTAAGACAAAAATCTAAGTATGATAGAAGAATAGGGATTTATTGTCAGATTTCATTGAGGAGGTGACATTCGAGATGGATTCTCAAGTGTGAGGAAGTTGTTCAGGTAGGAATAAGACAGATCTCCTGGCAGAGAGCATAGCACAGTACATGTAAGGACAGTGCTCTCAGGGAATATTGAGAAGGTCATTCAAGTTGGAGCCTGGTGTATGGGAAGGAACAGAGGAGTGTCACACAGACAGCAGCCTATATGTGTTTTTTATATAAGGAAGGGATAAGTTCAGAATTATTTAGAAAGAGAACATTTAAAGAGTATATATAATGTTTCTTATTTATAATCAACTAATTTTACATTTAAATTCTGTGCTGGCATCTATGAAAATGTATGTCATCAGAGGCAAGGAACTTGGTAAACAAACATGAGCATTAATGTTTCCTTAAGATACACTGTAGAAATTATATTCAAACAACTCTATGATCCCTTAGTGCATTTTAAGCATCAAGGGAAATCTGCAGATGTGTTACAGTGCTAGGTAGCCAGCCTCTAAAATGGCCCTTCCATTGATATTGGCCTCCTGGTATTCATGCCTTTGTGTGGATCCTCCCACACTGAATAGTGCTGACCTTTGAAAACAATAGGGTATTGTCAAAATGATGGGATGTGACTTCTGTGGCTAGACCATAAAAGTCATTGTGGCTTCTTCCTTGCTATTTCTTGTTCATTTTGGGTAAGGCCAGCTACCACGTTGTAAGACTGCTCATGCAGCCCAGGGAGAGGCCCATGGAGGCAGGAACTGAAGCCTCCTGTCAGCAACCAGCACCAATGGGTAAGTCATCTTGGAAGCTGATTCTTTAGCCCCTGCCAAGCCTTCTGGTGATTGCAGGCCCAGCCAACATCTTGACTGTAACCTCATGAGAGACCGCTAGCCAGAAGCACCCAGCAAAGTTGCTGCTGAATTTCTGACCCACAGAAACTGAGAGATAATAAATGTTTAGTGTTTGAAGCCAGATAAATAAATAGATAAGTAATAGATGTACTTTGCTTTTTTTAGCTGATTTGAGGACAAACTTACATTAACACATAACAAAATATCATATTAACAAATAAAATATTCATATTCGTAGCTCTACTACATGCATTTGGACTTCATTTTAGAAATAAGACTATTAAATAAGGCTTTTTATTGGGGATTTCTTAATTACATAAATCACCAATCACTCCTGGCAGATTATTGTAAATTATAATTTTGGGGGATGTAATGGTGACTATGAAACTGGGAGACTCCACTATGCTTTTCTGTATGGAAGACAATACTTGAAAGAGAACCTTATCTTTGACTCCGTAGTTGCACTGTATATGAAATTTTGGCTGGTATAGAGAACTTTATAAACAGGAAGGCAAAACCTTTTTTTGTGGTCTTAAAAGTTCAAATATTAATTATTCAATTGTCTTTTCAAGTGTAAAAGAATAAAAAAAAATTATGTATGAAAACATGTCATTAAGTAATTATAAAAAAATTCCTTTCTTTTTTCTTTTTTTTTTTTTAACTAAAAGATGACCGGTAAGGGGATCTTAACGCCCCCCCCCCCCTCCCGAAAAATTCCTTTCTTTAATTGAAGGGAAAATATTATTATTATTTTTATTTATTTATTTATTTATTTATTTTTAAAAGATGACTGGTAAGGGGATCTTAACCCTTGGCTTGGTGTTGTCAGCACCACGCTCACCCAGTGAGCAACCGGCCATCCCTATATGGGATCCAAACCCATGGCCTTGGTGTTTTCAGCACCGCACTCTCCCGAGTGAGCCACAGGCAGGCCCCGAAAATATTATTTTAATAGGTGCATACTTGCAATGCTAAACTATACTGAACAAAATATGGATATATAGATTACTTTCCATGATTTTATGTAGTCTACTTCCACTATGTCATATAAGTGTGTTTTCATTTATACTTCTATATACTAATGATTACTAATCTTTTAAGAATTCTTTTGGAATACACGTTTACAGATAAAATATATAGTTACTTTTAAAAAGTTTCTGATTCAAATTAATGCTGTCGTGTTCCGAAAAACAACAAGCAGAGAATTTAAAGTGGTCTCAGGTTGGTAGTGTTACCTAGCAAAAACAAAAGGCTAAAAATAGTATTTGATGTCCAGGGCCTCTTTTGGGCATTTCTTCCTAAGTGGAATACACAACAGATAAGGGAGTTGGGAATGTAATATAGGATAGCTACTCTTTCCAGCTCAGAAGGAGCTGATGAAGCCCTTATATACATTCAAGAAGCCCATGGGATCCTCTAGCTGTTGATAGTGGCTAACTAATGTGGTCATCCAGAATCGACACTGTGGACCATGGCAGCGTCTTCTTGATTTACCTACACATGTTAGGCATATTTTATAAGGATACTAAAACCAGCAGACCCTTACTCTGCCGGAGTAGTGAACCTTATTAAACATGTTTAATTTCTGAATAAGTTGAACTAAATCCAAACTATTTACAGAATTTCCTAAAATCACAGGACATTAAGGACCAATAGCATCTATACCAGAGATTTACAATTATTAGCTGGAAAGGCCAATTCTAACAGTGAATAACAGTCTAACTCCTCATACCTCAGTGCTTAGAAAAAGCATGTCCCTCCTGAGCAAAAGTGGAGGGGAGGGGATCATTATAGTCCAAGTTACCATGTAAATGTATACTGATTTCTTTTTTGATGATTGCTTAACTTCCCATTGTCTTTCCCAGAGAGGCTTTCTCATGTAGCTTAGTAATTCCTGTACTTTATAGACAGGAAAGTTCCAGAAATTTAACAAATTCTGAAAGACCTATGAGCAAATGGTGCTGAACACTTTTTTTTAAGCCACAATTTTCATTGTCTTAGTCAAAGCAGGATTATTATTATTATTATTATTTATTTATTTTTTTTGTCTTTTTCCGGATCGCAACCCTCAGTGTTGCCCCCGTACCGGACCGGGGACCGGCAACGGGATTGCAACCCTCAGTGTTGCTCCCGCGCCTCGCTCAGCCAGTGAGCGGGAACCGGTCTGTATGTGGGATCCGAACCCTCGGGCGGGAGCGCCGCCGCGCTTCCCAAGTGGCGCACTTATCCAGTGCGCCACCGGGCCGGCCCCAGGATTATTATTATTATTATTTTCTAGGTATATTTGTTGTTGTTGTTATTTTTCTGTAAAATGTCCCAGTTGTTCCATAACTTAGAAACATGATTTATACAGAGGAGTAGATGAGGGAAGTGGGCAGGGGTGGGCTGACCGGGAATGGGGAAGCTCCTCTTGCTGCACCCCTCTCAGGGTTGGGGCCAGGGCCCTTTGGACGATGGGGACACCACGATACTCCTCCTTGAGGCTGTCTGACCACCTCTGCCCCTGATGCTCAGAATTCTGCATGCCTCTTGATTCTGGAATCCCTTCCAGGACCCCAGACCCCTGGTGCTCAGAATCCTGAAGCACCCCTCAGTTCCAGAATCCCCTTCTCAGCTCAAAGCAGGATTAAGTGGTTATTTTAAATTTATTTTTTAAAATTAGCAACTTCAAGTATAATAACTTTAAAACTGGAATAAATGTTTATGTTCTATTAATAAAAATGGATTGTGACAAAAAAAAAGTCTAACTTCTCCAAATGTGTTACTATTTCAATCTGTAAGACCAAACCTTCTCTTGCCCCTACTTCCCCTCAGGGTTACCACTCCATTTACCTGCCCTTTGTGCACTATGAGAACTAGAAGGAGTTGCCTGTACCTGATTTTGCCAATTTCTCTCTTCCCAGACTCTATAAAACCCATTCAGTGAGCCAGCTACCAAAAAACAAAACAAAAAACCCATGCAAATCTGCTCCAAGTAAATGTCTGCTCCCACCACTCACTCTATGGATGGCAACTTTATCTTTCCAATTGAATGAATCATCTTTAATCTTCCTCTTATGCCATATCCTGTCCTTCTGGAAACCCTGTTAGCTCTATTTCCAAATTATATCCAGAATATGTCCACTAGTCACACTCTTCACTGCTATCATCCTGGGCCGAGCCACCAGCATCTTGCCTGCCTAGTTTACAGCAATAGCCTCCTCATTGATCTTCCTGAATCCACTACAGTCTCTTCTCAACACAGTAGCCCCAGTGATTCTTTTGAAATGTAAATTAGAAACTATTTCTCTTCTGCTCCAAAGTCAGTCTTTACAATAATCTGAAGACTTTACATAATCTGAACCCCCTTGCTCACTCGGGTCTGGCCTCCTTGCTGTTCTCCCACCATGCAAGTTCCTGTGCTAGGAACTTTGCACTGGCTGTTCCCTCTGTATAGAATGTCCTCTAGATAAGATGGATAACCAGATAGATTAGTAAGAGGTGACTATATATCTTGCAAATCTCTACTCAACGAGGTCTACTTTGACTACCCTACTTAAAATGGTAACAAGTCTCCCCTACGCTCTGTCTTTCATTCCCTCATTTGTTTTTTCCATAGCAGTTTTCATTTAACATAGATGTTTATTATGTCTGCCTCCTAGCCCACCCCCCACCATGTGGTGTGAAGAGTCACAATGTCTGTCCCTTACCTTCAAATGGTTTGGTCAAAACAAAAAAAGGGGCCGGCCTGGTGGCGCACTGCTACAGTGAACCACTTGGGAGCGCTGCGGCGCTCCTGCCGAGGGTTCGGATCCCACATACAGACCGGTTCCCGCTCACTGGCTGAGCGAGGTGCGGGCGCAACACCGAGGGGTGCGATCCCGGTGCTGGGCCCCGTCCCGGACGGGCGCAACACTGAGGGTTGGGATCCATTGCCGGGCACGAAAAAAGAAAAAAAAAAAAAAAGGGGGGCGGGCTGGGGGGCGCGCTGCTGAAGTGAGCCGGTTGGGAGCGCTGGGGCGGTCCTGCCGAGGGTTCGGATCCCACATACAGACCGGTTCCCGCTCACTGGCTGAGCGAGGTGCGGGCGCAACACCGAGGGGTGCGATCCCGGTGCTGGGCCCCGTCCCGGACGGGCGCAACACTGAGGGTTGCGATCCATTGCCGGACACGAAAAAAGACAAAAAAAAAAAAAAGGATTGAGATCCATTGAGAGTTATGTAATTATTTCAGTGAGCCTGAAACAACATACATTTTAAAAAACCACTTAAAAATGGTTAAATTTGTTGTGTATTTTACCATAATTTTTTTTTTTTTTTTAAGGTGACTGGTAAGGGCATCTTAACCCTTGATGTTGTCAGCACCACACTCTCCCAAGTGAGCTAACCGGCCATTCCTATATAGGGATCCAAACCCGTGGCCTTGGTGTTATCAGCATCACACTCTCCCAAGTGAGCCACAGGCTGGCCCTTACCATAATTTTAAAAAAAGAAAAAACATCTCAGAATTTCTGTAGAGTAACAAATACCTCAGGAAATTTTTGCTTCAGTTGTATATGTCTGGGTACTCACATTACTTGATTCTAAAGCACAATGTAGTACTATCAGTACTCATCAAAAACATTAGAAAAAATTACTGTAGAGAAAGTTCAGCACACACTCATCAATTGACATGCACAAAATAGCTTACCGCAGCATAATTAGAGCAAAAGGTGGAAATAGTCCAAATGTCCAGAGCTAGAACAGATACGTAAATATAGTATAGTCATGTGCCACATAACATTTTAGTTACTGTCCAACCACATATATGACATGGTTCCATAAGATTATAATGGAGCTAAAAAAATTATAATTATAATGGAGTTGAAAAATTCCTACTGCCTAGTGATGTATGTAGCTGTGATAATGTCATAAGGTAATATATTACTCATGTGTTTGGGGTGATGCTGGTATAAACAAATCTATTATAAAATATGTTGGGGAGTGCCTACCTAACGCGTAGGGTGACCCTCTCAAAGGTAGCTCAAAACTTTAGAAAGCCAAGCATTTGATACATTAGGTCTGACCTTAAGTGAAAGGGTTGTGCACTTTAGAATTCTTGCATTTTTAAATGATTCCCACCTACCCCCACAGCAAAATAACAGTTAGCTAACAGTCACTGAGTGCTTGCTGAGTACCAAGGATAATCCCCACTTGCAATTTAATTTTCCTAACTTTGGTGGGGATGGTATTACCCTAATCTCCATTTAACAGATGAGGAACATGTTGCTCAGAGAGACAACATAGAGGGCCCACGCTCATGTAACTAGTGGCCAGTGTAGGCAATAGGAAAATTAACTGCTGTCCCTTTCATAATACATTTTCACACAAGGACAAAACCGCCTAACGAGACTTTCATGACTGTATATTAAACAAGGTCCGGATTGAGACTACGGCGCTTTACAGGCATCCGGGGTGTGAAGGCCGCAGTCTAGCCTGCGCTGAAGCGGATGAGGCGGGTTCAGTGCCTACAGAACCCTTCCGCCCCAACGCCGTAAAGAAAAGACTGCGCGGGCTGCAGCGTTGCAGTCCTCCAAGTCCACCAACTACCGTCCACCCCCGTGACGTCACGTGCTTTCCGAATTCCTGATTGGAAGAGGTGCATTCGGCCAACTCTCGCGATGACTCCCCCTCTCAGTCACCCGCCTCCCTCCGGTTGCCCAGACCCGGTGGTCCACAGCAGACCAGGCTGCGGGGGACGCCGTAGAACTAGACCTGCTTCCGGGACTCGTCCAGAGCGCCGCGACTCTTCTCAGACGGCCACGGGCTCGAGGTTTGGCTCCCAGGCCTCTTGCCTGCCAGACCCGCGGTAGCGCACGGCTCTCCACCGCTCGGCTCGGCCAGCTTGCTAGGGCCGCCTGGCGAGTCACACCAACTCCCCTCTTGTAGTATCTCCAGCGTTTAGTGGTTGTGGAACTGATTTCCAGTCGCTTAGGTCTCCATGGAGACATCACTTTAACCGCGTTTTTCCTCTGTCATTCCTCGGACTCCACGTGGTTCGGAAATCGCCCAGAGAATGTTTGTGGGAGTCAGCCAGAAAGGTGTAGATGGGGTGAAGCTAGGAAGCGAATCTCACATATTCACCTAGATCTGATCATATCACTTTAAAATTTCTCCCTTGTCAGTGTCTTTATGGCTGCATCCATTTTATTACCATTTTTGGTTTAGTGGTTGCTCACATGCCAGTACTGTATTGATTTTTTTGCTTCCCAAATGGACCACAAGTTCTTTAGTGTCAGGACTAGCCTGTCACTTAGATGTAGAATTGACTTTAGATACCAGGTAGCCCACCTTCCTGCCGTTAAAGGCATATATCTCTTCTAGAACATATCTGACAAATGTTTGTTAATTCATTTATTAATCAAGTATTTATTAAGCACCTACTGTGCGCCAGGTACTATTTTAGGAATTGAGAATTAAAACAGTGAACAAAACAGATTAAAGTTGCTGCCTTCATGGAGTTTACTGCTAGGGAAGACAGACATACGGGTGTACAAGTGATATACAAGAGTACAAGTGAATGTAATTTCAGGTAGTAAGTGTATGAAAAAAATAAAGTAACGGAAATGGTGTGTGTGTGTGTTGGAGTGGTGACATTTTAGAGTGGTCACAAGGCTTCTGTGATATTGGAGCAGAAATCTGAATGATGAGGAGGAGTCAGCTTTGCAAAGATTTAGTGGAACGAACGTTAACAGGTGTAGGTATTGTGAATTGCAAAGCCTCTGAGATGGTGAAGAGAAGACCGATTTGAGATGAGCAGAGGAAGGCAGGGTCAAATTATTTAGGCCCTTAAAGGCCAAAGTCTCAAGTTTGGATTTTATACTAAGTGTAATTGGAAGCCCTTGGAAAGTTTTAAGCAATAGAGTAATTAGATTAGATTAGTTTTTAAAAGATTGCTTTGATGACCCTGAAGCGAGTGGACTCTGGAGGCAGAGATGGAAGTGAGGAGAACAGTTAGGAGGCTATTTCAGGGGTCCAGGAGAAAAATGTTCAGTCAGCTTCTGTTTGGAAATTCCCAGTGTTGGGAAATTTTTTCTTTAAAAGGGAGCGCATTCCATAGTGAAACCATAGAGTTCTTCCTTTTTATTGAACTGGAGTTTCTCTCTGAAGCTTGCACTGACTTTTCCTATCCTATTGTGAGACAAAAGAAATCTACTCCCTTTTCCTCCAAAACAGTCCAGCATGTGTCCTGTCCACTTTTCTCTAAGCCAAATGCCTTTGGTTAATGAGCTGTTCTGTAAAAGAGGTGCTCTCTGGGCCCTTCAGAAATTGGTTGTTCCTTTGAACCTCCATTGTTTGTTATGGTTCCTTAAGTATGGCCACCAGCACTGCATATAATGCTCCACATGTCACCTGACCTGTGAGGATGACCAAGGAATCATGCACTCCCTTGATCTGGCTGACTTCCAGTGTGGTTTTTAGCAGTCATGTTGTGCTGTTGGCTCACATATTCAGCTGTTTCAAACCACATTTCACCTCCCTCTGCCTCCTCATCCTGTATTTCTGTATTTTTTTCTAATTAAAAAAAATTTTTACATTAAATTTTATATTTAAAAATTTTTTGGCAGCTAGCCAGTACAGGGAACCAAACCCTTGACCTTGGTTTTACAAGGCCATGCTCTAACCAACTGAGCTAACCAGATAACCCCCTTTTCTAATTTAAATGCAGGTTTTTACAATTACTTATACTTCATCTTGGCAGATTTCATATTGCTCATTATTTCAGCTTGTTGAGCTGTTTTTAATCCTGATTCCATCATGCCACATGTCCTGCCAGCTTTGTCTTTTATAAATGCACTATGTCTTCTAATGTTTTCATTTTAAACACTGCTAAAAGTGAAGAGTCCTGTGGTATTTCTCTAGCAACTTCTTTCCAGATGGCTTGAGACTGTTAGTGTGCAGTCTTTGAGTAGGGTTGTTTAGCCTATTATGAACCCATTGCACTGTTAACTAAAAGCAAACTTACAAGGGTAGTGTACAGAAGTTTCCTTTATCAAAACTTTGCAGGAATCAGCATACAGTGGCATCTCCTGATCTGTTAGTCTGACAAGTCACTGAAGTTAAGTTTGACGCAATTTATTTTTGGGAAAACTGTGTTGGTTTCTTTTCTTTTTATTAAAGTGAGAGTTTGCTATATTTTAAAGTACAAACACTGAGTCATAGTAGGTAAAAGTAACTTTAGACAATAATAAACTTATGTGTGTGTGTTGACTAGAGTATTTTTATTTTATTTATTTTATTTTTTTATTGAATCATAATTGTTTATACATATTTTGGGGATTCAATGTTGACATATTTTGATCAAATCAATATTACTAGTATATTGTTACAAATTGTACTTATTCTTTATGCCCCTTGTCCAATCTCTCCCAATCCCCCTCTCCCTCCCCCCTCCCCCTTGCCCTCCCACCACTGATAACCCTAGATTTCTTCTCTCCCTCTGAAAGAGTAATG
>NW_007727893.1:65156-80823 GCF_000696425.1 Galeopterus variegatus
TCAGGTCCCCCAATATTATCATAGAGCAGGTGCTTCTTCTGTCGCTCTGGAATGGGCTTTGAAGAGAGAGATATCCTCTTCTTTGCTTTGTTTCTGCTGGTGACTCTCCTTGTGTCAGTGCACCCAGTGGCTGGTGGACCATCTGCGTGGTGGTTGTGACATCTAGCCCCTTTCGCAGCAGCTGTGGTTACTGTGGTGGGCCACCCACATGGAGGTGATGTTTTTGGCATGCTCCTTGGTGCTGGTAGTGTGCCTGGTTGGGGGGGGGTCCAGTCCCCGGTTCCATGCCCTGGGTCCCTGGGCAGGCCCCAAGTTGCTGGCAGTGTACTTGGTTGTGGGCAGGTGGTCTGGTCCCTGGCTCCATAATAAACTCTTTTTGAGCTTAGAAAAGTTTTTCTTTTTCGAAGCAGAAATCCTTAGACCAGTGGTTCTCAACCTGGGGCACTTTTGCTCCCAAGAGGACATTTGACAATGTTTGGAGACATTTTTTGGTTGTGACAGCTTGGGGGGTGGAGATGGTACTGTTGGCATCTAGTGGGTAGAGGCCAGGAATGTGCTAAACATCCTACAGTACACAGGATGACATCCCTTAACAGAATTATCTGGCCCCAAATGTCAGTAGTGCCAAAATTGAAAAACCCTGTGTTAGAAAATGACATAAACTCTTCTTTCTTGCAGTGACTTCTATTAATTCTAAAATGGGTATGAAGAAGAAGAAAGAAATGCAAGTTGCTGCATTGACCATTTGTCATCGGGACCTTGAAACTTTGAGATGTAGGTGATTTCTGATTTTACTTATTCAATGTATTTCTTTCCTGATTTGCAGGCAGAGTTTTTAAATCTCTGGGACCTCATAGCACATAATGTTCAAACTCTTTCTATTTAATTTTTCCATGTTACTTACATTTCAGTTTTGGATGTAAAATGATTTTCTTAAAATTCTATCTTCAGGCCAAGTTCTACTTATGGTTTTTTGTTGTTGTTGTTGTTGTTGTTATAAATTTAAAAAATTCATAGAATGCGAAACAAAGGCCAGCTCATGTCCATATATTGTTAAATCACTGAAGACTTTTTCGTGTGTGTGTGTTATGTAGCTTTCGCTGATGTGGAAGGGAAAAATCTAGCTGCTTTGCTATTACGTTGTGTACAACTCACGGATGGAGTGTCACAGATCCATTATGTTAAGCAGGTAAGGCTGACTTGATATTCATGGATGCATCTTGAAGTTTATGGATTTTAAAAATTAACTGACAATTTTGATTCCCAATTATTTAATATCAACTTATCATTAAAGAAGAGGGTTTTTCGGGGTTTTTTTGGTGGAAAATAAAAAGCTTTATTCAGCTTTATTTAGGACCTGTAATCTGAAGGAGATGGTAGGTTACTCCATCTCCTATTCTCAAGTTAACTGAGGGTTTTTATGGGGTAAGAAGCAGGGAGTGAAAAGCAGGAGGGTGAGACATGAGCTACGGAGGGGCTGCGTGTAAGGGGCCAGGTGCAAATTCTCATCAGGTTTCTCTTGTCCTTGATGTTATTTTAGGGTCCTGCAGGATTTTGATTTGCCTCCAGGTGGAATCACCATAACTTTATTGATGTCTTCCTTGGTTTCTCAGGGTCTGAAAAACAGCTTTACACTTATGTAAATAATGTCATCCTGCCCTGAAACCAAGGTTCAAAATATAACCAAAAGAAGGAACTCAGAGAAATGCATGCTAAGTAAAAAATTGTGTCTTTTAAAATTTTTCTAAAACCCCTGTGGTTTTAGGTTCCAGCATGGCTTCAGTTTTCACTCCAACTGAGATAAAGTAGGGACGGGACTTGTCTCCTTGACTCAGCCCCTCACCCCTAGCCACAAAAAGAACTTTAAAAAAAAATTTTTTTTTCTGCTCATCGTATAATATCCTTTTATTCAGAGCTGCCATAGAAGCCATGTTCAAGCTTCCACTGTAATTGGAGCTGTAGATGGATAGGATGGGAGATGATTATGCATGCCTTTTTTGTGGAAACACATTTTAAAAGGTTGCTTTTATTTTTTTATTTTTTTTTCCTTTTTGTTTTTTTTACTGACCGGTAACGGGATCGCAGCCCTCGGTGTCGTGCCCGTACCGGGGACCGGCAATAGGATCGCAACCCTCGGCGCTGCGCCCGCACTGGGCTCAGCCAGTGAGCAGGAACCGGTCTCCACATGGGATCCGAACCCTCAGCGGGAGCGCCGCTGCACTCCCAAGCGGCGCACTCTCCAGTGCGCCACTGGGCCGGCCCAAAAGGTTGCTTTTATTAATTAGTTTTGAAAACTTTTTAGCAGGCACATTTAAAAGTTAATTTAAAATACAAAGATTGTCCTTAATTAGTATTTCAATATTAGGATTTACCATTTGAGCTTGTATAATATTTTTTTGGAAAGCAATTAAATGTATACTTGTTTTTGAATAAATAGTGCAATAGGTTTTCTATACCTTAAGCTGTTAACAGGTGTGTGATTCTCAATAAAGGTGGGTCTGGAGGGTAAAGAGTGAGTTAGGGGCATGGGTTAAAAAGGTTAATAAATACTGAAATAGGTTTTTAGTGTTTTTAACAGTGCAGTATGGAAAACATTTCACAGTATAATTGAGACTTAAAAGAGTATTTGTAATTGTTACTTTGCTATACTTGATATTAGAAAAGATTACTCTGAATTTTTTGTATTATAGATCGTGCCTTTACTGGAGAAGATAGATAAAAATGGCTCGTGTGATCCCACTATTAAAAGTTGTTTGGATATTTTAGCAGGCATTTATCTTTCTTTGAATCTAAAGAATCCCTTGAAGAAAGTATTGGCAAGGTAAGGAAGAAAAAGAAAGTTGGGTGTCATAAATGTTGAGTTTCACCAAAAGTAACCAAAGTTCCATCCCTGGTTTGATAAGACAACTGAAACATATCACTAAAAATTTCATTCATATGGTCTTTTTTTTGATTTACTTATTTAAACTCTTTAAAAATGTAAAACGGCTTCTTAGGTTATAGGCCTTAAAAAAGTCTGTCTGTTGGCTGTAGTTTGCTAAATCCTGGTTCTGTCTGTTTACATTTATTGGAATGTTTAAATTTATCATCTTGCTATTTTCTTTTCTATTTGCCCCATCTGTTCTTGGTTTAAATATGTATTTAATTACACAGATAATACAGGAATATATGTATATTGATGTAAAACTTTCAAGCAATATAGCAGGTCATAAAAGTGAAGCTTCTATTTCACTGTTCTTGGCTTATCTCTCTTTCCTTAATAAAGGTTATCACTTAACATTTTGATATCTATCTTTCTACTCCTTTTCTTTGGGTTTAGTATATGGGTGTTGTATTTTAGCTTTTACTTTTTGTATAAATAGAATTATATGCTTTGTAATGCTGTGTAGCTTCTTTATTTACTAAGGAATGTCTTAAAGATACTTCCATGTCAGTATGGTCCTTTTTTAAAAAAAAAAATTGTGGTAAAAAAACACGTAACCATTTTTAAGTTCATTAGTGTTAAGTATATTTACATTGTTGTGTAACAGATCTCCAGAATCTTTTCATCTTGCAAAATTGAAACTCTTCACCCTTTAAACAACTCCCTGTTTCCTCCTCCTCCCAGCCCCTGGCAGCCACCATTCTACTTTCTGTTTCTATGAATTTGGCTTTTTTAGATATCTCATATAAGTGGAATATTTGTATTTTTGTGACTGACTTATTTCACTTAATGTCCTCGAGGTTCATTAATGTTGTGGCATAGGACAGGATTTCCTTCCTTTATAAGGCTAAATAATATTTCATTGTGTGTGTGTGTGTGTGTGTGTGTGTGTGTGTGTACCACATTTTCGTCCGTTGATGTACATTTGGATTGCTTCCATGTCTTGGCTATTGTGAATAATGCTGCTATGAACATGGATGTACAAATATCTCTTTGAGATTATGCTTTCAGTTCTTTTGGATGTATACCCAGAAGTGGGATTGCTGGATGATATGGTAATTCTATTTTTAATTTTTTGAGAAACTGCAGTAATGTTTTTTATAATGCTTCATTTTAGTGTACCATAAATATATGACACACATATATGTGGTACATATTACAAAGTTTATTTAATGACTTCCCCATTGATGGATATTTAGTTTGTTTTGAAGTTTTCCTTATTCCGACAGTGCTGCACTCATAATCATGTATATAATTGTATATGTGTATTTCTCTGAGGTAAAGGCCTGCACGAGGAATTTCTGGGCTAAAAGTTATGCCTATTGAAATTTTTGATAGATATTGCTAAGTTGTACTCCCCAAAAGCTATTCCAGTTGCACTTCTACCAACAGTAAATAAGAGGGCCTGTTTCTTCATATCTTCCCAACACTGGAAAATGTTAATCTTTAATCTTTCAAAGTCTGATGGGTGAAAAATGTTATCTTGTTATAATTTGCATTTCCCAGGTTACTAGTGAGATTGAACATTAAAAAAAAAATGTTTTTTTTTTTTGTTTGTTTTATACTTGCAAGAGGATCAGGTGCTAGTGATTGAACATTTTTTAATGTGTAGAGTGTGACTTTTTCTTTTTACCATTACATATCATTTGTACATTTTCTTTTAGAATGTTTTCTTGATTTATAAAAGCTCCATATAGATAATATGACAAAATATTTCTTTATTTCATTACTTGTCTTTAAGCTTTCTTCATGGTATCTTTTTTTTTTTTTTTGTCTTTTGTCTTTTTCCGTGTCCGGCAACGGATCGCAACCCTCAGTGTTGCCCCCGTACCGGACCGGGGACCGGCAACGGGATTGCAACCCTCGGTGTTGCTCCCGCACCTCGCTCAGCCAGTGAGCGGGAACCGGTCTGTATGTGGGATCTGAACCCTCGGGCGGGAGCGCCGCCGCGCTTCCCAAGCGGCGCACTTATCCAGTGCGCCACCGGGCCGGCCCTTCATGGTATCTTTATACAAATTAAAAAAATTTTTTTATTAACCCTGCTAATATTTTCTTTGTGTAGATTTCTGCCTTGCTTATGTATGCTTTATCCAATACAAGGGGTATCTTTATACAAATTAAAAAAATTTTTTTATTAACTCTGCTAATATTTTCTTTGTGTAGATTTCTGCCTTGCTTATGTATGCTTTATCCAATACAAGGTTATAAATGAATTATTTGCTTGTCTTTTCTTGTAACAGTTTTATTTTTTGTTCAACTTTTAAATCCATCTGGAATTAAGTGTTGAGTGTAGTTTGAGGTAGGGATCTAACTTAGTTTTCCTTTCTGTATGGGGAGCCACTTATTCCCAAACTGTTGAATAGTTCATCTTTCCCCACATATTTGGAATGCCACCTTATAGTGTTATATGTTCTTGTGTAAAGGTGGGCTTGATTTTAGACTTGGGTCTATTTGTTTATGCATCAACAACATTTTTATTTACTATAGTTTGATAATGTAGTTTAATTATGTAGTAGAGTAAGTCACCCCTGTTAATGACTCTTCTTTTTCAGAATACTCCTATTTTTGATTTTTTTTTCCCCAGAAATGCTTTGAATTGTTCAGGCAGATGAAAACATGCCTCTTAGTTTTGACTTAGATTAATTGAGGTAAAATTGATATAAGTTGAATTTATCCATTCAGTACATTTTTATTGACTGCCTACTATGTTTGAAACACTTCTAGCAACTGGGGATGCAATGAATAAAAGTCTAGGATGGAGGATACATTTTAAGGGAAAGATAGAAAACAGACATGTAAGTAACATATATCAGATATTAGATGGTGTGCCTGCTATGGAGACAAGTAAAGCAGAAAGGGGAAAAGGGAACACTGAGGATAGGGTGAGGATTACAATTTAGAATATGGTGGTCACTTTAGATAGCTTTGCTAAAATTTGATAAGGTGTAGACCTGAAAGGAATGAGGCAATAATTACTGTATATATTTGAGGGAAGAGTATTCTAGGTAGAGGAAATAGCATGAGCAAAGACTTTGGCATGTTGTCAGAACAGGGGAAGGCCATGGACATAGAGCTAAGTGAACAAGGATCAAGATGAGGCCAGAGAGCAATGTGGATCCAGATTACATAGGGTCTTGTAGATCATTGTGAGCACTTTGGCTGCTACTCTGACTGACAGGGAGATTGTTAGAAGCTTTTAGGCAGAGAAGTAATATGGTGTTTCATTTTGTTTTTTACGATATCTATTCTTAAAGCAGTTTATAATTTTTTTTAACAAGGATGTGACATTTATTTGTTCAAATAACAAATATATAAACCGAATAACAGATGAATAATAAAATACTCTGTAGGACTTCTAATTTTCACAAAAGCTGTAGATATAAAACTTATTAAAATTTAAATATTTCATTTTATAATCTCTACAATTATTTGAAATAGCTCTCTCATGTCTTCCAAAAGCATGCAGATATCAGATTAATTTTAACAGAGGAAGATGAGTAAACTTTTCAAAGGCAAATTAGCAAGTCCTTTTAATAAAAAGAAATCAAGAACAGAAATTAAATATGTAAGTTTAGTGACATAAATTGCATAAAAAATCAGTAAAACAGAATATAAACACAAGGCACTTCAAAAAGTTCATGGAAAAATAGAATTGAAAGATAATGGGAATCTTTCCATGAATTTTTTTTGTTTGTTTAAATTTTTCCTTTTTTTTTAGTTTTTTTTAAAGAGTAAGTTACTAGAAAATATGTTCTCTGACCACAATAACAGAAGGAAAATTAGAAAACTCACAAACATGTAGAAATTAAACAGTACTTCCTAAATAAACAATGGGTAAAAAGAAAAATCACAGAGAAATTAGAGTACTTTGAGAAAAAGATCAAAGCACGACATATCAAAATTTATAGGATACTTAGAGGAAAATGTATACTTGTAAACACCTATATTAAAAATATAAAAAATCTCAAATCAGTAATGTAAGCTTCTATCTTAAGAAAATAGAAGTAGAGCAAACTAAACCAAAAGCAAATGTAAGTAGGAAATAACATAGATTACAATAGAAATATATGAAATAGGGAATTAAAAAACAATATCTCTATTTTCAAATCAACAAAACCGAAGGTGAATTCTTTAAAAAGATCAACAGAATTTGCAAACCTTTATCTAGACTGACCAAGAAAAAGGAAAGAAGACAGAAATTACAAAAATCACAGGTAAAGTAGGGGCATTATCACATTGTCACTATGGCTTTTTGTGGTGGTTAAGGTTTAGTTTCTTTCTTTCTTGTTTGCATTTTTGTTCTACCAGTGAGTTTTGTTCTTTCTTATGTATTCATAGTAGTGATTATCATTTTACAGATTCCAGATGCAGGACTCCCTTGAGAATTTCATAGGGTGGGTTGTGTGGTGAACTCCTGCAGCTTTTGTTTGTCTGGAAATACACTTCTTTTCCTTCATTTCTGAAGGATGCCCTTGCTGTATGTAGATAGTATCTTTGGCTGGCAGTTTCTTTCTTTTAGTATTTTGAATATATCATGCCATTTTCTTCTAACCTGTAGAGTTTCTGTTGAGAAGTCTGCTGTTAGTCTGATAGGGACTCCATTATAGGTGACTTGATGCTTTTTTCTTGCTTCTTTTAAGATTCTCTCTTCGTCTTTGACCTTTACCAGTTTGACTGTAATGTGTCTTAGGGAGGATCTTTTTGGTTGAATCTGTTTGGGGATCTTTGAGCCTCCTGGATCTAAGTGTTCATGTCTCTCGCTATACCTGGGAAGTTTTCCATTATTATTTCATTGAATAGGTTTTTGATGCCTATTTCTTTTTCCTCTCCTGGAACACCCATGATTATAATGTTTGAATGCTTAATGTTGTCTGCTAGTTCTCTTAGATTTTCTTAATTTTTTAAAATTCTTTTTTTAATCTGCCTGGGTTGTTTTGAAAAGGCTATCTTCAAGATTAGAAATTCTTCTGTTTACTCTTGCCTGCTGCTTAGGCTGTTGGTTGTTTTTTATTTTGTTGAGTGAATCTTTCAGTTCCATTCTTTTTTAAGGTATTAATCTCTTTGTAAATGTTTTCCTTCAAATCCTGGATTTTTTTTTTTTTTTTTTTTGCATTTCATTATGTTGTCTGAGTCTTGTATTCAGTGAGTTTCCTTAAGATTGTTTCTCAGAATTCCTTCTCAGTCATTTCAAGTGTTTCCTGATGTATAAGGTCTGGTATTTGAGAAGTGCTGTCTTCTTTTGGTGGTGTTATATTTCCTTGGGTTTTCATATTTCTAGTATTAAATGTTGATGTCTGGTCATCTTGTAGAGCAGTTTCTGCTTCTGTTAGTCTGGAGTGGGCTTTGAGAAGAGAGATGTCTTCTTCTTTTTCTAGTCTCTGCTAGTGAGTCTCCTTGTGTCAATTCTGTTGAGTATCTGGTGGGCTGCCTGCATAGTGGCGGTGGCTGCTGCTGTGGTGTTGAGCTGCTTTTTCAGCAGCTGTGGCTGTGGTGGGCCACTAGCATGGAAGTGGTTTTTTTTGGCATGCTCTCTTGCCTGCCTTTGGGCAGGGGTACAGCCCTCAGCTCCTTGCATAGGACCCCAGGTTTCCTCTTGTTTGCTTCTGGGTGGAGGAGGCTGTGGCCCATGGCTCCTTGCCTAGGACCCCGGGTGTGCTCTGTTGCCTGCTTCTGGGCAGAGGGGGCTGTGGCCCCCAGCTCCTTGTCTAGGACTCCAAGTATGCTGTATTCCATGCTACCAGGTGGAGGGGGCTATGGCCCTCGGTTCCTTGCCTAGGACCCTGGGTATGCTGTCTTGCTTGCTTCTGGGTGGAGGGCGCTCTGGCCCTTGGCTCCTTGTTTAGGACCCCAGGTGTACTCTCTTGCCTGCTTTCGGGCAGAGAAAGCTGTGGCCCTCAGCTACATCCCTAGGACCTCGGGTGTGCTGTCTTGCTTGCTTCCAGGCAGAGGGGGCTGCAGCCCTCGGCTCCTTAACCTAGGACCATGGGCGTGGTCTCTTGCCTGCTTCCAGGCAGAGGGGGCAGTGCCCTTGACTCTTTACCTAGGCTGGTATGGTGTTTTAATAGTGTCTCCTTGGCTGTTCGTAGAATAGTCTTGGGGATAGGAGGGAAGCAACATGGAAGCAGAGAATCCAGATGAGACATGATAGACCAGGGAATTCCAGTGATGGTGGTCTGAAGTTGTAATTTTCTGGCTGTATTTTGAAGGTTTACTTCAATATTTCTACATTTGTATAATTCTCCACCCTCCCCACATACCATGGTGCTATTAGGTTGTCAGCTTTTTAATATTTGGTTCCTTTTCTAGCTCACTAAATGGCCTACCTGAATTTTTTCTAACTGAGGCTGTACACAGTTTTACTTCTCGTCTTCAGGAAGAATTGGATACTACTGATTTATATTCTTACAGGAAAGTAATCGACAATATATCTTCCTGTATGGAGAACTTTAACTTGGGTAAGCCAGCACTTTTCTAGTACTTTCCTGGCTAACACCTGTCATTATGTCATTGTTTTTAAATTATATTAATTTTGGTCCTGAAACTCCTTACCAGTGTTAATTTTTTTGTTTATAGGTACAGCAAGTGTTAATAATCTGCTTAAAAATGGTAAGTCCTGTTTATTTTGTTGTGAGAAGTGACTGCTTGTATGAATCACTTTGGAACTGGCTCTTTTAAGTTTCTTGGCAGTAGGAAGAGTACTGCAGATAACTGAAGTGCATCACGCTCCTTCCTTTTAAATTTCTGCTTCTATATTATGATATCATTTTAAGTAACAGTGATTTAAAATATTTTCTTGTACTCAAGTTAAAGTTTATAGTTTTAAATTCTGATTTGTCATTATATTCTTTTTGTTTCAGTGCTTCATTTTCTGCAGAAGAGTTTAATTGAAATCTGGGAAGAAAATAGGCAAGTGCCATATGTTTGCATACTTGTGTGCATGTGTGTGTGCACACTTGAAGTTGTGCATTGTCTTTGTACAAAGAAAAATTTAACAGAGGTCTCTGACTGTGCTCTTTCTATCCCTCACCTTTAGTATCAGAACTGATTATTTAAATTTATTTTTTAGAGGTTTGATATTTAATTTTTAAAAGTCAAATAAATTATTTTGAGAATAAATGAGAAAGGGAACAGTTTTTTCCCCCACCTTTGAGTGTTCCTTTTTCATAGCATCCTGTTCTTATTTCACAGGACAAGTATCCTCTGTTATCTCTCTGAGGATATTAATGAGAGTTTGTTTTTTTTTAAGTTTTTAAAAAAATTTTTACATAGTCTCTATTTCTTCCAAGTTGCTTTTTTTTGTTTGCTGGTTTTGGTCACTATTTCTTGCTAGAAGTTTTCCTAAGAAGTCTCATGGTCCTTGGCTGGGCATTCATATTTAAGAATGGGGGCACTGAGAATTGATTGAATCTCTGGGCATATGGGTGGGGTTGACTTCAGGTTTTATTATAGGCTAGTCTAGCTGAGCTATTTCTTTCTTTCTTTTTTTTTTCTTTCCTTTTTGTCTTTTTTCGTGACCGGTAACGGGATCACAACCCTTGGTGTTGCGCCCATACCGTGACCGGCAATGGGATCGCAACCCTCGGTGTCAAGCCCGCACCGCGCTCAACCAGTGAGCGGACCGATCTCTATATGGGATCCGAACCCTCGGCGGGAGCACCTCCGCGCTCCCAAGCGCCGCACTCTACCGAGTGTGCTACCGGGCCGGCCCTAGCTGAGCTATTTCTTTCTTTCTTTTTTTTTTCTTTCCTTTTTGTCGTTTTTCGTGACCGGTAACGGGATCACAACCCTTGGTGTTGCGCCCATACCGTGACCGGCAATGGGATCGCAACCCTCGGTGTCAAGCCCGCACCGCGCTCAACCAGTGAGCGGACCGATCTCTATATGGGATCCGAACCCTCGGCGGGAGCACCTCCGCGCTCCCAAGCGCCGCACTCTACCGAGTGTGCTACCGGGCCGGCCCTAGCTGAGCTATTTCTTTGAGGGAACCCCTGATATCCGTATTTTTAGGTCCTTTTGCTTGGGTAGTAGATTAGCCAGCCATTCTTCCAAACAATTATCTTAATATTCTGGTTGCTTAGTGAGGGGTGAAAGCTGAGGTGTTGCCTTTTGGCATTTATTTTGCATATATTTATCTAATTCTCCTGTTTGTGGTATATTGCTGCCTTATCTGTGTGTGCTGTCTTCTTGTCAAGACACCTGCTGTTTTACTTCCTCTAAAGGTAAACCAGTTTTGTTGGCTTGGGAGTGTGATCCATAGTTCTTATTCTTCTTAAACAGACTTCTACCTAGCCTTCTTATTTTCAGCCCTACATTTACCTCCACATCAAGGAGTACCTAGTACCAACAGTTTCTGAGCCTTTGGGGCTATCGTTCAGGTTGTTTCTGGGCTTGTTCGCTGGCTTAGTATTCATCTTTCTTGATTGTGCTAATCAGTTATCAATCATCCATCTGCTTTGCAGCTTCTGAAATATTATTTTCTTGCTGCTTGTTTGCTGCCCTTATGTACTTTTGTCTTTTTATATTTTAAATTCCATGGCTGTTGATTTAGGGAGGTTCTGGGTGGGAGTAGAAGTAATAGCTGTATATCATCTTAGGTCAGGGTCTCCTTTTGCGTCACCAGGAGCTCCTTCTTTGTCTCCTTCTAGGCTGTTCTTTCTCTGTTCATCTTGTAAATGTGGGTTCTGTACTTTTCATTCAATTTTTTTCTGACTGCTTAGTATCATCCACTTCTTTGGAATCAGCCACCATTTATATTTAAAAGATTCTCAAATTTATCACTCCAAGTTAGATCTCTTCCTTGAGTGGTAGACTCATTTAGTCAATTGCCTCTTGGACATCACAGTTTGGATGTTTTATAGGTGCCTCAATTTCAATTTGTACAAAAGAAAATTCACTGTTTTTTTTAAGTCCCTCTCCACAGCCCCTGGTAACCTCTATTCTATTTCTCTTTGAATTTGCCTAATTTAGGTACTTCATATGAATGGAATCATACAATATTTATTCTTCTATGTTAGGCTTATTTCACTTAAAATGTTTTCAAGGTTCATCCATGTTATAGCAAGTGTCAGAATTTCATTCCTTTTGAGGGTGGCTGGTTAGCTTATTTGGAAGAGCATGGTGTTAGTAATAACAAGGTCATGAGTTTGGATACCAGTACTGGCCAGCCACCAAAACAAACAAAACCCCCCAAAACAGAATTTCATTGTTTTTAATACCACATTTTATTTATCCTTTCATCTGTTGATGGACATTTGGGCTGTTTCTACCTTTTGACTATTGTGAATAATGCTCCTATAAACCCTGTTGTACAAGTATATGTTTGAGTGCCCACTTTCAGTTATTTTGGGTATATACCTAGGAATGGAATTGCTGGAACATATGGTAATTCAGTGTTTTACTTTTCAAGGAACTGCCAAACTGTTTTCCCTGACTTATGTTTTAATAGGATCACTCTATGTTCTGCTGTGTTGCAAATAGACTGAAAAGGGCAAGGGTAGAAGCTGGGAGACCAGTTGGGAGGCTATTGCAGTGATTCAAGGGAGAGATGAGAATGGCTCAGACCAATATGGCAGCAGTGGAGGCAGTCTGAGGAAGGAAGTTTGATTACATTGTTTTTGTAGGATAGAGATCCCAGCAGGTGGAGCAGGTTTGGAGTTGAAGGTAAGTTCACATATTCTGCGATCTTTGTTAGACATCTATGTGAAGATATTGAGCAGGAAGTTAGATATATGAGTCTGGAATTAGAGTAGTCTGGATTGGAGACTGAAAATTTGGGAATAGTCAGCATGTACATTATAATTTAACGTTTATGAGCTAGATGAGATCAGTATCAAGGGAGAGAATTAGATGGAGAAAAGAAGAAGACTAAAGACTGAATCCTGGGGAGCTCTAATGTAAAGAGATCAGGAGAAGAGGATGAACTAGTCAAGGTATCTGAGAAGGAGTGACAGTTAAGTAGGAGAGGATCTAGGACCGCCTGGCATCCTGGAAGCTAGGTGAAGAAAGTGTATCAAGGTTGAGGGATTGTTCGGGTTTATAAGTTGTCTCATTCATTCTTGATTTCTTTGCCCTAAAAAAGAAAGTGAGGTTAGTTGAGAAAGAGGGAAATGTTGAGGTAGGTTAATTAAGTGTTGAAAAGTATGCAATAAATGTCTGTATAATTGGAATATCTGTGAGAATGGAAGAGAGGCATAAATGTATACTATAATCTAAAATTGATTTTGGCCCTTTGAGGAATGTTTATTTTGGAGAGGGGTATGGTAACACTTTAATTTGAATTTCGTTTTGTAATAATGTCTTTTCTTCTTTGTAGAAAATCTGCCGGAAATCACATTGTTCAGACACAGTTGATGAATGACTTGTTGATAGGCATTAGAGTTTCAGTGATGTTAGTTCAAAAAGTACAAGTTTTCAAGGGAAATCTTTGGAAGGCTTTCAGTTCACCCATATGGCAAAGTATGTGTGGATTGCTAAGTATTTTTACCAAGTTTTTAAGTGATGGTAAGTATAACAACATACAAATGCTGGTTATAATTGTGTCAATCAGCTTTTCCTAATAATGGTGTGAAATATATGATACTTATCTGAGATTTGGAACTTCTCTCCCAGCCTCTCAAACTGGGGAAAGGCCCTGGATTACATGGTTTTAATGTTTTTTTTTTCAAATGTACAAATTCAGCAATGGATAATGTCGAAGGATTTTTCTGAGAGAGAGAGAATTATATACAAAGAAGAAAACCTAACAGTCTTAGTGTTGAAAAGCCACAGACTTTAAACAGCAAAAGAAAATTTTTTAGAAGAAATTTTCAAATTTGGAGGGAGGGTCTGGAAAGGTTAGTGTGACCTATATATTTCTCCTTAGCAGCAGGTATTATCTTCAAATAATGGTAATAATTGCTGATTGTGGGCCTGGTCAGTATTCCTCCTTATAGCTCATATGTTACTTTTATTCAAATGAACTGTACCACTAGAAACCAAGTAGTAGATGACAGGAAGTGTTCCTTCATAAAAATATTTCAGCTGATAAATTAAAATGAAACAATAGAATATCACCATTTTGTAACCCCCAGTGAATTGATGTAGGCATTAAGCATCAACAATTGCTAATATTTCAGAAACAGAAAAATAGATATGTGCCTCTTAGAGTCTTCCTATTACTACCTCTAGTCTTCCCAAAGGAATAGAACTTGAGACTAATCCTGTTTCCGGGTTAGCTGCCAATTTGCAGGAATTACAGAGGACAGAGAAGTGTGTCAGACTGCCTCAGGAATAAGCAAACACAACATCCAGATTGTGGGAAACTACAGGTCAAGTGGCAAGCGTTCTTCAACAGAGAAATTGTAACAAAAAGGGAGGAAGGGGATACCTACAGGTTAAAAGACTTTAAATTTAAAAAAATGATCAAGACAACTGTAGTGTCTAGGGATGCACACTTGACTGACAAAACTTGAAAAGACATAAGGAAGTCATTACTATGAAAGTCAGGATGATGCTTACTGGGAGTTAGAGAGGGGATTGTGATTGGGATGAGGCACATGGATGAGCTTTCTGGGCTGGGTGGTCAAGTTCTATTTCTTGCTAGGTTGTTGGATACAAGGGCAATTACCTTCCAATACTTTTTTAAGCTGTGCATTTGATTTGGGTTGTTTTTTGTATCTGTTTTATATTACAGTATTAAAAAAGGGATACCTAACAATAAAAAGTTAAATTATTCTTTCTCAATTTACCTCCCATTCTATGTGGTAATGTATGTAAGAATTTAACTTAATTAAAAAAAAAGTTAATGGGATCTCTTCAGAGCTCTTGTTTGTAGAAAATAGTAACTGACTTTGGTTTTGCTAGGCTGATTGGAAAAAAAATAGCATCTCATTGTTTATATGTTTTTAACCCTGGTAACTAGTGAAAGTCCTAGCTATATTATTGTCCAATTATTATTTCCATTTTTCTTTTTGCTTAGGATCTCAGATACATATGAAAAGGAAAGTAATTAAAGTTACTTTTATTAAAACATAATTTACACACAACTTTTCCGAGGATGTTTTCTTCTTGAAATAGGAATTTGTTAATCTAAAAAAAAACTGGTGAAATGCAGAGAAGACATGATTTTAATGTGAGGCAGCTTCTTTTCTGAAAAATTGATGGCACCTAATCAATACTATGTTTCTCCAGGATTTTAAAGCTTCATGTATCAGTAAAGTGTTTGGCTGAAAGTAACAAAAGCTAAACTTGAGGGACTTAGGCAAATGTTTTCCTGTCTCTTCCCATGTAACAAGAAGTTCAGGTGATCCGGAACTGCTGTAGGCAGTGTAGGACCAAAATATTTTCTGCCTTTGTGCTCTGCTATCTTTAGCATGTTGGCTTTCACCCATATGTTTGTTGCCTCGTGGTTGCCATATGACTGCTGTAGCTCTAGATGTCATGTTTGTGTTCAGGGCAAGAAGGAGGGCAGTTGTATCTTTACTTTTTTTTTTTTTTTTTTCCTTTTTGTCTTTTTTCGTGTCCGGCAACGGATCGCAACCCTCAGTGTCGCGCCCGTACCGGACCAGGACCGGCAACGGGATCGTAACCCTCGGTGTTGCGTCCGCACCTCGCTCAGCCAGTGAGCGGGAACCGGTCTGTATGTGGGATCCGAACCCTCGGCGGGAGCGCCGCCACGCTTCCCAAGCGGCGCACTGATCCAGTGCGCCACCGGGCCGGCCCTGTATCTTTACTTTTAATCAAGAAAAACAAAGGTACCCAAGGGAC
>NW_007727893.1:81154-99501 GCF_000696425.1 Galeopterus variegatus
GAGCGCCGCCACGCTCCCAAGCGGTGCACTGTAGCAGTGCGCCACCGGGCCGGCCCTGTATCTTTACTTTTAATCAAGAAAAACAAAGGTACCCAAGGGACTTCCGCTTATATCCCATTGGCCCGACTCCTCTCATATTGCTACCTTTCTTTTCTTTTTTTTTTTGTCCTTTTTGAGACCAGCCGCACCGCGCTCAGCCAGTGAGCGCTGTGAACGCACTGGTCATCCCTATATAGGATCCGAACCCGTGGCGGGAGCGCTGCTGTGCTCCCAGCGCAGCACCCTCCCAAGTGCGCCACGGGCTTGGCCCTGCTACCTTTATTTTCAAAGATGATGAAGCATGTATCCTGCCTTTGACTGGGCACATGGCTGTTCCAATCAGAGTCACAATTTTGTTATCAGGAATGAAGGGCAGAGTGGATATTAAGTAGATAATTTATAGTGTCTGTCACACCTCTTATCCCAGGTTGAATAATATACCATATAATGAGAGGCTAATAAAGATAAAACAAAAAGAAGATATCAGGTCAAAATTGGTTGCTTTGGGGCCGGCCCGGTGGCGCACTGGATAAGTGCGCCGCTTGGGAAGCGTGGCGGCGCTCCCGCCCGAGGGTTCGGATCCCACATACAGACCGGTTCCCGCTCACTGGCTGAGCGAGGTGCGGGGGCAACACCGAGGGTTGCAATCCCGTTGCCGGTCCCCGGTCCGGTACGGGGGCAACACTGAGGGTTGCGATCCGTTGCCGGACACGGAGAAAGACAAAAAAAAAAAAAAAAAAAAATTGGTTGCTTTGGCTACAGTGCCAATGATAGCAAAGTTTGTAATTAGCGCTGGTGTAGGTTCTCTCACAAGTCCTGAAATCTCTTCACAAAAAAGTATATGTATGTGTTGGTTGGGATACAGAGGCATCAGTGGAGGAGAGGGGACAGGTATTGCTACTAGATGTGCTGGGAGGCAGTAAATGGAGAGGAAGAGAGAGTGGATGTTAGAGGACAGAGGAAGGAATCACACTTATTGAGCATCTGTGTGCTGGGCTTAAGAGCCTCTTATGCTCATTATTCATTTAAACCTTATAATAATGCTGTCAGATAGGAGTTATATTTTTCCATTTTACAAAAGAGAAAGCTGAGTCCCTGGGAGGTTAAATAACTTGTCTAAGACCTACTCACTTAGGAAGAAGTCAGGTTAGAAATTCTACCCAGGACTGTCTGGTCCCCAAGCATCTGCTCTTTCCACTGTATCAGAATATTAATCATTTAATACATGCTCTCTTTTTTTGCCAAATAGATGACTTGTTACAGACCATTCAGAGTACTTCTGGATTAGCTGTTACTCTTTTCATTAAGACTATGTTTCATCCATCTGAAAAGATTCCTGATTTGGTGAGTGCATCTCCTTCTTAGGATTGCGCTTTATTGAGAGTTAAACATATGTTTTAAAAATATTTTTAAAGAAGTAGATTAAAAAAAATTTTATTTTTGCATAGTATAGATCTTTCTAATGACCTTTTTCTCTTATAGTAAGAGGCAATTCCAAGAATTCAGGTAAAGCCAAAAAGGAAAAAAAAAAAGACAATAACAGTCACCTATAAATCCATCTCATGAAGATAATCACTATCAACATATTTGGTGTCTATACTTCTAGTCTTTTCTTGTGCTCTTTGTTCAGTTTCATCTCTTACTAGTATCACAAATGATATTTGTGATATTAAAATTGTGTAGAGATTAATGTATAGATGTATACACAGTAGTTTCTGATAAATATGTTCCTTATGTTAAGAATAACCCAAATCACGTACAAGGGCTCTTTAAAAAGTTTCTGGGGGGGCCGGCCCGGTGGCGCACTGGAGAGTGTGCCGCTTGGGAGTGTGGCGGCGCTCCCGCCGAGGGTTCGGATCCCATGTGGAGACCGGTTCCCGCTCACTGGCTGAGCGTGGTGCAGGCGCAACACTGAGGGTTGTGATCCTGTTGCCGGTCCCTGGTACGGGCGTGACACCGAGGGTTGCGATCCCGTTACCGGTCAGTAAAAAAGACAAAAAAGGAAAAAAAAAAAAAAGTTTCTGGGGGCCGGCCTGTGGCTCACTCGGGAGAGTGCGGTGCTGATAACACCAAGGCCACGGGTTCAGATCCCATATAGGGATGGCCGGTTCGCTCACTGGGTGAGCGTGTTGCTAACAACACCAAGTCAAGGGCTAAGATCCCCTTACTGGTCATCTTTTAAAAAAAAAAAAAAAAAAGTTTCTGGAAAGATTCATATTATCTTTTAATTCTGTTTTTCCATGAACTTTTGAAGTACCCTCGTAATTTAGACAGGAAGCATGCTAGTGTCAATTATTCAGCGAATTCGATCTGTACAGAAAGTTTAATTTGATAATTTAAGTCATAATCCTTACTACTTGCATTATTTTCCCCCTTACTGTATTATCTAGAAGTTTTATCTTTTTTTCCTGAGCTTATGCAAAATGTATGTACACTATTCTATGAGGTCACATAAAGTAATTATCATTCAATAAAATTGAAAATATTACTCAAATCAACTCTAAAAAGCATTAAACTCATCCACCTGCAGGTGGCGATGTGTTGTGCTTTACCAGTACATTCAAACTACAAAAGGATTTATGTACTTAGATTTAATTTTCTTTCCTTTCAATATTAATATAATAATGTCAACGTTTGTGACTGTTTTACCTTTATGTTTAGTTTTTTTCCTAGGATGTTTCAGGGGAAAGAGATTTTTGGATTTGTGTTTTGAAATCTCTGAAGTTTTAAAAGCTTTATGCATATTAGCTCTGTTGTATTTTTCCAGATTAGCAGTTTGCTTCTTCGTTCAGTGGAGTGCACCAGCATCCCTGGGTGGTTTATGAACAGCTGCAGGAACCTTTGTTGTGCTGATGTCTCTAGGTCAGCTCTCTTATTCCTGTGTCAGGGGACACTTGCCATGTTGGACTGGCAGAATGGAAGCATGGGCCTGAGTGGGGAGGCCCTGCTCTTGGATATAGCACATGTATTGTTCACCTTGAGTTCACAGTGAGTTTTGATGCTATTGTCTCATATTTTGTTTTGCTTTTAAGATATTTCAGAGATGCAACTGAGCCAGCATACTTGTAATTCAATGAGAAGTAGACAGGATAAGTTCTAAATTAAAAGAACATATATGTAGGGAGTGAAGTGAAAGAGAAGATAGGATGATGGGAGAGAGAGTTACAGAATTTATTGCTGCAGGTTAACCTGTAATGAACATTTCTAAAATTAATTTTAACATTCAGTGTTTATGCTAGCGTTTTTTAAAACTATAAACATTTCTATTTGTATACTGCATTAGAATTTATGAAGAACTTCAATGTAGGTAGTCTAATGTGATTCTCACAGTTCTGATACGATAAGAAGTCTAATTTGATGCATGGGTAAAGTGAACCTTAGAAAAGTAAATGCTTACTTAAAAGCATATTGCTAATAAGAACCTGAGCCAGGACCTATAACAAGTGTTCTGACTTCATGGGGCTATATTTTGCGTATTTGGTGATTTTGCCATCATAGCTGAAAGTGATCATGAGTTTAAAATGTCAGAACATAGATACAGCTTGAAAGTAATGAGCTTGGGGATAAAGGAGGAAAACTACAGTGTCCTGTAATAATTTTGTATATGTTGGAGCTATAATTTACATATTTAGTGTAGTTTTTTAAATATATCCACAGAGTTGTACAACGCTTACCATAATCAACTTTAGAATATTTTCATGATCTCAAAAGAAATCCCATTCTCCTTAACCTTCTTGAACCCTAGGCCCTCAGTTTTTTTTATAAAACACCTGTGAAACCATCATCACAATCAAGATGGTGAACACTTCCATCACCCCCAGAAGTTTTCTTGTATTTCTTTTTGGATTATTTTTTATAAGGTGAAAAATATCATGTACAAATTTGAGATCTGTTTTGGCTTTGTGAGTTTTTGTTGTTGAAAATTTAGTAATGATTGAATTTCCTGTTCATTTTTTGTTTTTAATATTTCTTAAGTCTAAATGATTATAAAATGAAATATTTTTTACTAGTCAGTTTATAATAATGTGGTTCATGGCTCGTTTTTCTTCAGGATTAAGGAATCAACGCTGGAAATGTTTCTTTCTAGAATCTTGGCATCTTGGACTACTTTAGCTGTACATCTCCTTGAATCAAGTTCCCCAAACCTGAAGGACAGTCTGAATGGGAATTCAAGTATAGTTGGGAAACTTTTGGAATATGTCTATACCCACTGGGAACATCCATTGGATGCTCTGAGGCACCAAACTAAAAACATATTTAAAAATCTTCTCCAAATGCACCGGCTTACTACAGAAGGAGCAGATTCAGTCACCGATCCTTTCTTTTTAGAATTGACTAAGCGTCTTCTGCAATTGGAATGGCATATTAAAGGGAAGTACACATGCCTTGATTGTTTGGTAGAGTGTCTAGGAATTGAACATATTTTGGCAGTAGATAAAACTATTCCATCTCAAATCTTAGCAGTGATGGGGGACCAGTCATTGGTACCTTATGCAAGTGACCTTTTGGAAACCATGTTTAAAAATCATAAGAGTCATTTGAAATCTCAGACTGTTGATAATACTTGGATTCACAAGTGGCACGAGACTTGGGTTTCTCCTCTCCTTTTTATACTATGTGAAGGAAACCTGGATCAAAAATCTTACGTGATTGATTATTACTTGCCAAAATTATTGAATTATAGCCCTGAAAGTTTAAGGTACATGGTAAACGTTCTTCAGACTTCAATTGATGCCAAAACTGGTAAGAAAAATAAGTTTTTGTTTTAGTAACTTCTAGTTTCAATGCATAAATGTAATTACCTAGGCAGGTGTTGACCATATTAAAATTTAATTATTACCACTTCTATAATTAGTAAAGGAGAACATTAATGATATGTATTTCAATTTGAAATGAATGTTCCTATAAATAGTTGAATGGAGATTTTTTGCTGAAGTCATTTTTATAAGCTAAAAAGTGATTCCAGTTACAAATTATGACAAGGTTTTGATTCATTTTACCAAATTCTCAATTTGTTATTTTGTTGCCAGACTGGAGTTTGTGCGTTTTATATAATTTGCTTATTCAAGTGATAGAGTCAGTAATTAAAAATTGTGTTTGGCAAGGTTAAAGACAGGTAAATTTGCTGTAGCAAGTTTTTGTCTCTGGGGAAGAAAATAAATTTGGAGGCATAATCCAAAACAGCTATCTGTAGTCATTTAGGAGCAAACATCCCATTGAAACTCAGTAAACTTGAAGGAATCAGTGCATTAAAGCATAATTCAGTAATTAATGTGTAAAATGATGATCCTGACTCATTATGTAAATCTTAAAATTATTATTGTCTGTTTAGCAAAGCAAGAATATGGTATCCTACAGCACAATATATAAAAGAAATATTTTCAACTAAAATGTTAAAAACTTTCAGTATTTCAAAGGTAACCATGAGGTAGCAGGAAAATTTGATTCCTGTACACAAAAGTAAGCCATGATAAGCCATAATTGTTCTTGCTTTTTTGAGAAGCCACCTAAAATTCAGGATTCATGAATCTGTTATGAAGTAAGGTCGTCTTTACGTTTATATCAAGGTGCTCTGTGACTCAGAACTCCCTGCCCCCTCAGTAATGGCTGATGAAACGATCAGGTTCTTTGTTATCCTCCTTTTGTCTTCTCTACTAGGGAAACAGTAACTCCAAAATATGCAGAGAGGTTCAATGCTTATTTTTAGAGAAATAATAGTCTTTGGTCACTGAAGTGTTTTTCCTGTTCTTGGCTGAAAGTCATTTTAGTTTTTATATTGTTTTCATTATTTCTCCACCTGATTTTTCTCCCGATTCACTCCTGGTTTGTTTTCTAAGTGTCAAGGAAAAAGTAAAAATATTAACAAAGAAATTGTGGTTTCTGTATTTTAATAATAAGATAATTGTATTGATTGAATTTATTGACACGAGAACAATTAAGTCATTTACGATAACGATCATTTTAGAATAGGAACTTTAATTCGTGTTAGAATTTAGTTTAAAATGTTATTTTTATTTCTTGAAATATAATGTTAATTGGAAACATGAAAATTGGCAACTGAAAATTTTAGTAGTCATTACATAGCACAATACTGGTCTTTCTTATTGTGTGTTCAGGACAAGAACAATCATTTCTATCCTTAGAGTCTTGTAATAGCAGAGGGGCTCTGGGAGCTTTGATGGCATGTCTACGAATAGCTAGAGCTCGCGGACATCTTCAGTCTGCAGCTGATACCTGGGAAAACCTTGTGTCTAGTGCAAGAATAAAGCAAGGCTTAATTCATCAGCACTGCCAGGTAAGTAAATAAAATAACTGGGAACTTGTAATGCAGTAGATCTCTGATTCTTTTCTTCATTTAGCAGTCCCATATAGAGGCCCCTACATTGTGCCCAGCAATATTTTAGGGTGTTCATAAAGAGGATGACTAGAAAGTAAAAAGTGTTGACCTTGTACTCAGGCTACTTAAAGTTTAGTTGAGGGATAAGAAAACTTGCATAAAACAACTGGGAACTCTTAGAAGACATTACAGATACAAGTGAGCCCTTATGCATAAGGACTTGCTTGGGAGGCTCAGAAAAGACAGATCAGAGTATGTGGTGGTTAATTAGGAGAGTGTTAGATGTGATTAGAGGAGAGGAGGCATTACAGCAGCACACAAAATGGAAAGACACCTAAACAAGGTCTGGAGGGTGATTAAGGACATTGTTAGGAGTGGAGTGTTTTTTCCATTTTATGGAAGATTCCAACACTAGGCTGGAGAAAGACTTCATTGGTCACACTGAGCCACTCTGTCTTCAGCAAGGAAGTGGCATTAATGGAAACACAAGTTTCCATAGTGGGAGCAAAAAGGAACCAGGAGACCAGTTAGAAGTGCATGGCAGTAATCTGAAAGAGAAGTGACAAGGTAAAGTGGTCACTGAGAAAAAAGAAAAAAGAGGAATGAAACTGAACATTACCGTGGAATGAGTCTTTTGACGGTTTTTATAAATCTCCTATCTACACGTTTAATAAAATAGTTTTATAGGAAATAACCACAGGATCTTTGGGATTTAGGCAACCTTTCTGAGGTACTAAAGTTGAACTGAAGTTTACTTTTTTTCCCCCTCTGGTAGCCTCATAAATAATTAAACATTTCATGTGGTTTAGGCTTTGCGTATTTTGTTGGAAAATTGACATTTTATTGCTTGATGTATTTTAGGTACGGATAGATACATTAGGCTTGATTTGTGAAAGTAATCGAAGCACAGAAATTGTTTCCACAGAAGAAATGCAGTGGATTCAGTTCTTTATCACATACAATCTTAACAGCCAGTCTCCAGGAGTGCGGCAACAGATTTGTTCTCTTCTTAAAAAGGTAGAATTTCCCATCAGAACGTATAAGAAAATAGTGAACTTTGCTCTGGAAATAGTTTTTAAAAAGAGCGCAGATGTTGAGAGTGTGTGGGAATGGTCATGGAATTGGGCTACCACATCTCTTCATGGCCCTTCTGTGCCCTGTTCTATGATTCCATAAATTTGGGATTAAATCCAGAGTGAAAAGTCCTCTCAGTTTGGTGTAGTAAAGCAACCTCGAGCTCTTGTTTTGAAATGAAAAAGTCTAGTGCTGGAGTTCTCAGGATATAAGGTGGTTTTGAGAAAACTGAGGTAACAGGAGAAAGGATGCCCTTGCATTTTTATGGTTTCTTTAAGCTCCTCATGAAATGGACATTATTAAATAATCCAACTTGAATTAATCACACAACACATTTATGGGGGTGAAGAATTGGTAGAGTATAGAAATGAGTATATCATCTTCAAGTTCATGCTCATTTAAAGGAAATAGGAGAACTGTGTGGTTTCATGACCATATTCTGGTTTGCGGTAATACTTTGTTTTTAGTTTAAAAATGTTAATTTTCTGTCAGAAAGAAACATATAAATATTAAGAGTTTAAAAACCGGTATTCTCCTTGCCTGAAGTTTTATTCTAAAGAATTTTGTCTTTCAAACTGATATTTAAGTTTGTGTGACTCACATATGCTTTTCTTTATCTCAAAAGTTGTTTTGTAGGATACAGGAAAGTTCTCAGGTACTTTATAAATTGGAGCAGAGTAAATCTAAACATGAACCAGAGAGTGAGTTAACCAAACAGCACCCTTGTGTTTCTTTACAGCAATATAAGGTAGGTATATATTTCTAGACATCCAAATTTTTAAGAGACCTAAAACAATTATGAATTAGCATTAAATGGAAATAAATGGAAACTTCTTCGTGCATTTGTTTGTCTTTTTCACTTCAAGTTGGGTGTTACATATTCCTTCTGGTGCTTTGGCATTCCACTTGAGGTAGTCTGTGTTGTGGAACCAGTGGTGCACTTGAGGACTGTTACAGAATGACATTAGTGGGCTAACCTCAATAACTTACAGCTTATGTGGGCCATACGAATTTAGTACTTTAACAAAAAGGTAATTGCTAGCCCTGAACTCCTCCACCCTCCACAAGGTAGAAGAATCTGCTGTAGCTGGGTCTGCTTCTTCTTGAGGCTGATATGACTTACATGGTCCAGCTATGGAGGGAAATTCCTGTCTACTGCACTTTGGAGTGACTTGAAGAGTAGGGCTTGGTTTCAGGGCACTGTGTTAAACGGATGGATGGAGCACCCACGTAAAGCAGCTCCAGTGTGGACCAGGGCTCTCCCTGACAGTCTTCATTTTTTTTTCAGCAGAACGGAATAGATTTTCAGTGGTTTCTTACCCTAAATCTGACACATCCTTATTTTCTCCTAAGGCCTAGATAGAAGACAGAGCTCATCAATTTTATTTTATTTAGGCAAACAGGTATAATAAATTAATAATACATTTGAACTATGACATACTCACCATCTACCATAAACATTAGTATGGATGGCCTTGGTTTTTAATTTTGTGTTTAGAAGGTAAAAAACCTTCTGAAGAATATTATTGTGCAGAGCTTTTAAAAATCCCAACAAGGAAGATTTGAAGGTGACAAGCTGAACTTTAAAGACATAAGTTTAGTCCCGATTCTGCCACTTACTAAATTTGGCTGACTTAAGAGTCTCCTCAACCGTAAGTGGTATTAGTAACCTCTCTCAAAAGGTCGATTTTGAGGATTAATTGAGAAAGTTCTTTGTAAACTATGAATCACTCTCAAAAACCTCACTGGGAGTCATTAAAAGTGACTAGAATATGTATTGAGTCTCTGTTGTGTGTGGGAGTTATTTTTTAGCCTCTCTTAGATCATTGCTAGATTTAAGAAAACACATTTCTTTTGCTTCTTTTTGGAAGGGGTAAAATGATGTTTGTCAAATCTCAATTAGGTATTTAGAAACACAAAAACTGCTTTGTAGATTGAGATTCTGAATTTTCATGTGTGCATGTTTTCTTGGTTTGTGCTTATAGAAATTTTTTGAAAATTAGTCCTTAGAGTCTTAATCTGAGTCAGTCTCATGGTTGTAATATTTTCTGACTGGTAGTCACCTGTGGCTTTTAGAAGTTGTGACCTTCACATTGTGTTATTGTCATTGTTCTGACAGTGGGTATCATGCACAGCATGTGGTAGGTTCAGTGCCAATCAACAGACTAAATGCTGGGGGAGAAGAGGAGGCTGTTAGTTTAAAAAGATGTCTTCCAGTCTAGTGGAGATTATTTCATACCTAAATAACTAATATTAGTAACTAGAGTACTTTTAAATTCATTAAATGCTTTATATCCATGTTCTCATCTTTAATAAAAGGCTGTGGAGTAAGCATTATTATCTTCACTTAACAAGTGAGAAAACTGAAGCTTATTAAATTCAGTAACCTGCCCAAGGTCCCTTAGCTAGTAAGTGGTCGAGCCAGGACTCAATTCCAAATCTGCTCTTGACTCCAAAATCTTAGTAGTCTTTTCCTTAGTTATAGCTTAAGAGAAGGCTTGTAGGTAAGAAAGTACAGGGAGAATTTGGGGAATGGTGAATTCACTGGTGTTTATGACATAAAAGATACTTGGGAGAATGGAGGAGTTGAGTAATGGGGAGTGAATCTAGAGAATTAAATTGAGAGTGGATAGCAGACAGTTTTCAATGCTAGGCCAAGGTATTTGGAAGCTTCACTGGGAGCCATTAAAAGTCACTAGAGCATATATCTAGCTCCTACTGTGTATAGGATACTGTGCTCAGCACTAGGGATCCAGACATACGAATGTGGTCCCTGCCTCCATTGTGGTTACAGTCAGATGGGGGAAAGAAGAACTATTTCTAAAAATATTAAATGACAATTAATTAGGATAGGATAATTCATAAAGCTTGTTGTGCTTTAATGTGAATATATTAAAACTATATAATTAAAACTAGCTTATATGATTAAAACTAATCTAACTAGAATAGTTTTTAGTAATTGCCCTATTCCTTTGAAGCTCAATAGAATTAATAAACTGATAAACTCTTAGGGCTTGTGGAGGCCCCAAAGTTGCATGTCCTTCACTGGAGAAATAAGTGCAGATATCTTGTGTAGAGTCAGTTGGGACTAAGGCTGCCTATATGCTGCTCTGGATGTAGCAGTAACAAGATACTTAAGAATTACACCTTTTCCTTGGAATTTTTCTTTGTCTGGCACACAAATTGTCTTTTTTTTTTTTTTTTTTAATTAGAGGAAGAAGACTATCCTGGACAAAATATTTCTCACTTTTCTTTTTTTTAACATTGCATTTTGTTAGAAGTTTTCATTATTTCAAATCATTTGTGTAAACAGAATGGTAGCTCAGGAGTCTTAAAGGGGCAGGTAGAAGACAATGTAAAAGGGGCAGGTAGAATACAATGGAATAGTTGGATCTTTATATGAATTATGTCATTATAACCAACTTATCAAATAGGGTATATGATATTTTTTTGAAATATATACAAAAAAGTATATATACCTTTATTGCCTAGGTACCTCTGATGAGGAAAATCAGTGTCCATACAGCTCTGGCACAAATCGGGGCTGAATGGATCTTGTTTTCACCAAAAATATGTTTTTTCTTATCTGGGCTATAATAGGAATTATACTTCTTGTTGACTCTGTAAAGACAGGATTCATTAAAGTTATGATATAGCTTATGGTTAAAGGTGTCAAGCTAAATTATCAAGTGAAGTGAGTAGCCAGTATTGTTTTAAAAAATTTTTACCCTCAGTTAAAAACAAGCAAAAACACCCACTCTTGATACTCTGAAGATAACCTATTGTGACTCAATTATACTTATTGTAATATTGTTTTTTAGAATTTCATGTCATCTGTTTGCAGCAGTCTTTTTGAAGCATTGTTTCCTGGATCTTCCTACCCAACTAGATTTTCAGCTTTAACCATTTTAAACTCAATAGCTGACATTTTTCCTGTCCTAGAGGGTAAGTTTTCAGTAATGTTTGGGGAAAGTCTTTTTTTTCTTTCGAAATACATACTTGTTTCAACATTTTGCTTTCCTTGAAGTTTCAGTTTTGTTGTCTTTTCTTTATGGGAGGTTTTATTCTTACTATATAATTCTTATTTGTACATAATTAAACTCTCCAGAAAAGAAGAGAAGGTAGAGAAACTGTCTCCTTCTTCACTGATCACTATTTGACCACCCGAAAGTACAGTTTTCATGGATTATGCTTATTATGGGCAGAATTCCTGCTCTCACCTCCCTAATTTGTTTGTTGCTATTTTAAGATAGTGCTCATCTGTTCTTTAAATTTTAAAAATTGAAATAATAGTAGTCTATCTTATATTTAATATTCCTCAGTGAGTCTTTGTGGTTAAAATGTGGTTTCCTTTACATGCGATCTGTTTCATGAGCCTCATTCTGGTTTCAGAAAGATAATATGAAGATGTCATTTCCAGGCACTCTTGTTTAATGATACTCTTTGTTTTCCTTCTTTGGGGTACTTGAGGATGAACATTTAACTTCCCTCTTTGAGTTTTATTTTATTTTATTTTTCCTTCAAGAAATGGTTCTTTTTATCCCCATACATAAGTGTATGTGTGTTTTACACTTGATCTTAGACAAAAGGCTGAGGAGTGTTGAGTGTGTGTGTCTTCATGTGGATTTCTTGCTTGTGTTCAGTCTTCATTGACTGTGTCAAATAGGAAAATATCCTGTTCAGCTACTCCTTCACAAGAATGGCCAAAGGACCAGAGAGCTTTAGACTGTAGTTGGATTCTTTTTTATTTTAAATTTTTAGGCAAAGTATATTTTGGTGGCAGAGGGAATATTTAGTTGCTCTTAATGAAGGCTTGCTGCATTTGAGGAAAATTATTTTTTCAGGTTTTTATTTTGAGAAGATTCAAACACAGGGCAAAGTTTGAAGAGTAGTTCAATAAACAGACATGTACCCTCTGCCTAGATTCTTCAGTTAATATTTTGCCATATTTGCTTTCTTTCTCTCTTTCTGGTTAATTTTATAGCCATAACAAAATGATCATATTCAGAAAGTTTAATGTTGATACAATGTTATTGTTATATAATATATAATTCATGTTCACATTTTGCCATTTGTGGCAACAAATGGCCTTTTATAGAAAAAATTTCTTTCTACAGTCTGGGAACCAGTCTTTGATCACACGTTACATTTCATTGTTATGCCTCTCTTCAGCCTCTGTTAATCTGGAAAGTTTCTTATTTCATGACATTAATATTTTGCAAGAATTTGTCTCAGTTGGGGTTTGTGTCATTGTTTTCTGATGATTTGATTCATGTTATGCATTTTTGGCAGGAATATTGCATAGGTGATGTTTTCTCAGGGCATCATATCTGGGGTACATGATGTTGGCTTGTTTCATTATTCACGATGATAAATTTGACCACCTTATTCAGGGGGGTGTGGCAGGCTGAAAAATGGCCTCCAAGAGGCATTTACACGAAATCCTTAGAACCCATGAATGTGAACTTTAATGGAAAAGGGGTCTTTACTGACATGATTAAGTTAAGGATCTGTGACATAAATGTCATCACAAATGTCCTTATGAGAAAGAGAGAGAGATCTGGCACACAGAAGCACAGGAGAATAACAATGGAGGTAGAGATTGGAGTGATAGGGCTGTAAGCCATGGAAGCTGGGCAGCCATTAGAAGCTGGAAGAGACAGGGAATGGGTTTTCCCTTAGTATCTGTGGAGGGAGTGTGGCCCTGCTGACACCTTGATTTTGGCCTTCTGGCTTCCCAAACTGTGAAAGAATAGATTTCTGTGGTTCTAAGCCACCACGTGGTAATTTATTACAGTCTCTACAGAAAATGAACATAGGGGTATCCATCAGTTTAGGGAATTTCAACGGTACTGCAACTTAACTTAGAAAATTTTTACCAGAGAGTGATTGACTGCTTCTTCTGGCTTCCCAAACTGTGAAAGAATAGATTTCTGTGGTTCTAAGCCACCACGTGGTAATTTATTACAGTTTCTACAGAAAATGAACATAGGGGTATCCATCAGTTTAAGGAATTTCAACGGTACTGCAACTTAACTTAGAAAATTTTTACCAGAGAGTGATTGACTGCTTCATCCATTTAAGAAAAAGTTTTCTGCACATTTAATATACTTATAGCTGTACCTAGGTGTGTGGAAAATAACACTAGGCTAAATTAGACTTGTAATTATTCAGTCAAGAGAATAATTTAATATATTTAAATATACTTTAAAAGTGAAAAACCTGAGTCATCATTCCTAATGAATGAGTCACATATAATTGGGTAGTGACTGATGTCATAGTCATTATGTTAATTAAACAACTGGGAGCTCATTCATGTATAGCAAGCCGTTACTTTTTTTTTTTTTTTTTCCTTTTTTGTCTTTTTTCGTGACCGGCAATGGATCGCAACCCTCAGTGTCGCGCCCGTACCAGACTGGGACCGGCAACGGGATTGCAACCCTTGGTGTTGCGCCCGCACCTCGCTCAGCTAGTGAGTGGCCGGTCTGTATGTGGGATCCAAACCCTCGGCGGGAGCGCCGCCGTGCTCCCAAGCGGCGCACTGTAGCAGGGCGCCACCGGGCCTGCCCGCAAGCCGTTACTTTTAAAGGAGGCTAGAGAGCCATAACCGTGAAGTACAGGATGTTAATTCATCCTTATCTTCGTCTCAAGAACTTTAAAATGGGGATTTTATGTTATTTTACAGAAGGACTGATTTGGGAATAGTCAAATAGTTTCTGCCTTTCCTCCAGTATATCTTAGTCCAAGAAAAGTAAGCCAAATGCATCTTTCTTATGTGGAATCAAATGTCGCAATATTCATGGTGAAAAAGTGTTGGGGTGTTGAGGCCACACACCTCCTCCTGGGTCAGAGAACTAGCCACGACCCCACCCACATACGCATATGTAATCTGTTGAAAACATGCGCCTGGACAGGAGAGATAAAGATGGCTCCTGATGGAAGCCGCCAGGGAGTAGCCAAGGAAAGACATAGTTTAAATTATTGGATAAAAGATATTTCCGCGGGCCGGCCTGGTGGCACACTGCTACAGTGCGCCGCTTGGGAGTGTGGCGGCGCTCCCGCCGAGGGTTCGGATCCCACATACAGACCGGTTCCCGCTCACTGGCTGAGCGAGGTGCGGGCACGATGCCGAGGGTTGCGATCCCGTTGCCGGTCCCGGTTCGGTACGGGCGTGACACTGAGGGTTGCGATCCGTTGCCGGACACGAAAAAAGACAAAAAAAAGATATTTCCGCGCTCGTGCTCACCATGTGATTGCAATAGCAAAGCATTAGAGCAAGATGCGTGTTCACATGACCTTTAAGGTGATAGGCTGAAGTTAGGAAATCCCCTTGCCATATGCTTATAAAAGCAGGTGCTTGTGTGAAAATAAACGGAACTGCTTGATGGAACCCCTGCTGTGTCTGAGTGTCTCTCTGTGGGCTGAATAGGTGGGCAGCATACTCACCTTCCTCCTGGGCTCTCCTGGCCACTAGGGTGGCAGGAGTAATCCTACTGGTTACCTCTCTTGCTCATCCTGTGGTGGGGGGCTAAAAGGGGCTAGTGGGAGGTTTGGGGCCTGCTGCCCCTGAACCCCACAAAAAAGTAGATTCCACAATTAGATTAGAAGGGTTTGTTCAGCACATACTAATTTTGTGCTTATTATATGTCAAGTAGCCAAGGATATGCAGTGTACAAAACAAAGTGCTTCCTCTTTTGGAGCTTACATTTTAGTGAATAGAGACAGACAGTAATTAACAGGTAATGCATAATTTCAAACTGAGATAAGTTCTTTGAAAAAATATTTCATGAAGATAAGGAGGAGACATTGTGTGCCTGGGAGGATAGGGAGTGCTAGCTGTTTCATGCAGAGGTATTGGAGAAAGCTTCAAATTTGAACATAAATCTTGAACAACCAGTAGGACAAAGAAGAAATCATGAAGGAAGTTAGTAAGTACTTTGAGATGAATGAAACTAAAAACACAACATTCCAAAAGTTATGGAATGCAGCAAAAGCAGTGTTCATGGGAAATTTAGAAATGTAAATACCTATATTAAAAGATCTCAAATCAATAAACTAACTTTACTCCTCAAGAAATTAGAAAAGAAGAGCAAACTTAATTGAAAGCCAACAGAAGGAAAGAAATGATAAAGATTAGTATGGAGATAAACGAAGTAGAGAATAGAAAAACAATACAGAGAATCAATGAAACCTGAAAATTTTTTTTTTGAAGATCAACAAAATTGTCAAAATTTTAGCTCAACTGACTAAGAAAAAACAAAGAAGGTGCAAATAACTAAAATCAGAAATGAAAACACGGACATTTCTGACCTGATAGAAACAGGATTATAAGACAATACAGTGAACAATTGTACACCAACAAATTAGATGACCTGCGTGAAATGGACAAGTTGCTAGAAACATTAAAATTACTGATTCAAGAAGAAATAGAAAACTTGAACAAACCTGTAACAAGTAAAGAGACTGAACTAGTAATCAAAAGCCTCCCAGGAAAGAAAAGTTGAAGGCAAGTGACTTCACTGCTAAATTCTACCAAGCATTTAAAGAATTAACACCAAAACTTGTCAGATGTTTTCAGAAAATTGGAAAGGAAAGAACACCTTTTATTTTTTATTTATTTATTTTTTTACTGTTTTTGAGTGGGAAATGACTTTTTTAAAAAAAATTTTATTTTATTTTGTCAATATACAATGTGGTTGATTTTTATGGCCCGTTACCGAAACCTCCCTCCCTCTTCCCTCTCCCCCCTCCCTCCCAACAGTCTCCTTTCTGTTTGCTTGTCCTATCAACTTCAAGGAATTATAATTGTTGTGTCTTCTTCCCTTCCTCCCCTAGGTTGTTTGTGTATTTATTCATTTATTTTTTAGCTCCCACAAATATGTGAGAACATGTGATATTTCTCTTTCTGTGCCTGACTTGTTTCACTTAATATAATTCTCTCTAGGTCCATCCATGTTGCTGCAAATGGCAGTATTTCATTCTTTTTTATCGCAGAGTAGTATTCCATTGTGTAGATATACCACATTTTCTGTATCCACTCATCTAATGATGGACATTTGGGCTGGTTCCAACTCTTAGCTATTGTAAGTAGTGCTGCAGTGAACATTGGAGAACAGGTATATCTTCAACTTGATGATTTCCATTCCTCTGGGTATATTCCCAGCAGCGGGATAGCTGGGTCATATGGTAGATCTATCTGCAATTGTTTGAAGAACCTCCATACCATTTTCCATAGAGGCTGCACCATTTTGCAGCCCCACCAACAATGTATGAGAGTTCCTTTTTCTCCACAACCTCGCCAGCATTTATCATTCATAGTCTTTTGGATATTAGCCAACCTAACTGGGGTGAGATGGTATCTCATTGTGGTTTTGATATGCATTCCACGTATGCTGAGTGATGTTGAGCATTTTTTCATGTGTCTGTTGGCCATTCATATATCTTCCTTTGAGAAATGCCTATTTAGATCTTTTGCCCATTTTTAAATTGGGTTACTTGTTTTTTATTTATAAAGTTGTTTCAGTTCCTTGTATATTCTGGATATTAATCCTTTGTCACATGTATATTTTGCAGATATTTTCTCCCACTCTGTTGATTGTCTTTTAACTCTGTTAATTGTTTCTTTTGCCATGCAGAAGATTTTTAATTTGATATAATCCCATTTGTTTATTTTTCCGTTGGTTGCCCATGCTTTTGGGGTCATTCATGGAGTCTGTGCCCAGTCCTACTTCCTGAAGTGTTTCTCCTCGTTTTTTTGAGAAGTTTTATTGTTTTAGGGTGTATATTTAATTCGTTAATCCATTTTGAGTTGATTTTGGTATATGGTGAAAGGTATGGGTCTAGTTTCATTTTCCTGCATATGGATATCCAGTTATCCCAGCACCATTTGCTGAAGAGGCTGTCCCTTCCCCAGTGTATAGGCTTGGTGCCTTTGTCAAAGATCAGATGGCTGTAGGTGTGTGGGTTGATTTCTGGATTCTCTAGTGGGCTTTTCAGGTCCCCTGCTATTATGGTATTCGTGTCTATTTCCTTCTTTAGGTCCAATAGAGTTTGCTTTATAAATCTGGCTGCTCTGACATTAGGTGCATATATATTTATGATTGTTATGTCTTCTTGATGGGTCAATTCTTTTATCATTATGCAGTGTCCCTCATTATCTCTTTTTATGGTTTTTAGTTTAAAGTCTATTTTATCAGATATGATAATAGCTACTCCAGCTTGTTTTTCTTTTCTGTTTGCATGGTAAATCTTTTTCCATCTTTTCACTCTTCATCTATGTGAGTCTTTATAGGTGAGGTAGGTCTCTTGAAGGCAGCATATAGTTGGGTCCTCCTTTTTAATCCAGTCAGCCAGTCTGTCTCTTTTGATTGTGGAATTTATTCCTTTTACATTGAGTTGTTATTGAAAGGTGTTGATTTACTCCTAGCATTTTATTGAATTTTGTTTGGATGTCTTAAGTATCTTTTGTTCCTTTCTTTTTGATTTACTGTTTGTCTTCTGTATTTGTTGGTTCCTTGGGTTGTCAAAAACTTTGTTTTTCTCTTCATAGTTGCCATTTTTATTTTACTAGTGGGTTTTGATTTTTCTTGAGTTTTTATGGCAGTGGTAGTTATTTTTCAGATACCAAACCCGGTCCTCTCTTGAGAATTTCTTGTAAGGGTGGTTGTGTGGTAGTGAAGTCATGCAGTTTTTGTTGGTCTGAGAAATATACTATTTGCCCTTCATTTCAGAAGGATAGCCTTTTGGGGTAGAGTATTCTTGGCTGGCAATCTATGTCTTTCCTTCTGGAATACCCATGACTCAGATATTTGAGCGCTTCAGGTTGTCTGATATCTCCTTAGATTTTCTTCAATGTTTTTAATTCTTTTTTCTTTTTTTTTGTCTGCCTGTGTTATTT
>NW_007727893.1:100204-115233 GCF_000696425.1 Galeopterus variegatus
CTGTATGTGGGATCCGAACCCTTGGCGGGAGCGCCAGCCGCACTCCCAAGCGGTGCACTGTAGCAGTGCGCCACCGGGCCGGCCCTATGGGATCTAGATTTTGAGAGTTATTACCCTTTGGTGGTATACTTTCTTGATTTTTCATATTTCTGGTATCTTTCCTTTGTTTAGTCATTGTGGCAGGAGATTTCATGGTCCACTGGTTTGACACTATTGTCTGGCTAGGATGCTGCTGGGACTGCCAATTTGGTATGGCTGCCTCAGCATCTGCTCGGTTGCCCACTAGTGCCTCGGGTGCGTGGTTGCCTCAGATCTTGGGCCTCTCAGGGGAGGCGCCTCTTTGGTCAGCACACACTCGGCTGGGTTGGGGATGGAATCGGGCGGTGTTGGCAAGGCCTACCTGCTTGGTCGCATGCTGGCACCACAGGGTGTGTGGTCTCTGCAGATCCTGGGTTTCTCCTGCTGGGCGCCTCTCTGATCGGGGCGCACTCGGTAGGGCTGGGGATGGAGTCGGGTGGCGGCGGCAAGGCCTAGCTGCTGGGTCGCACACTGGCACCACAGGGCGTGTAGTCTCTGAGGATCTTGGGCCTCTCTGGCTGGGCACCTCTCTGATCAGCACGCACTTGGCGGGGCTGGGGATGGAGTTTGAAAGAATACCTTTTAACTCTTTCTATGAGACCATCATTATCTTTGTATGAAAGCCAATGACACTACAAGAAAAGAAACCTGCAGACCTGTATCCCTTATGAATGTAGAAGCAAAAATCCTTAACAACATATGAGCAAACAAATCCAACAGCATATTAAAATTTTTATACACTAATTGGAATTTATCCCAGTAATGCAAGGTTAGGTCAACATAAGAATAATGCTGAATATAATTTGTCCCATTCGATGAAGGGAAAAACTACATGGTCATCTCATTGATGCAGAAAAAGAATTTGACAAAATCCAACACCCTTTTATGATTAAAAGAAAAAAACATAAACAAAAAAAACTCAGCAAGCTAGGAATAGGAAGGAACTTCCTTAATATGATGAAGGACATTTGTGAAAACCCCATAGCTAACACCATGCTTAATGGTGAAAGACTAAAAACTTTTATTCTGAGATCAGGAAGAAGACACAGAAGCCCTCTTTCATCACTGCTTTTCACCATTGTTAATTGAAAGTTCTAGCTGGGGCAATTATATAAGAAAAATAAAAGGCATTCAAATAGGAAAAGGAGAAGCAAATTAGAGCAGAGGTATGAAGGAAGTGACAAAAACTTAAGTTGCCTGCTCTAGGAACTTCCCAGTGTTGTACTAACTTGTGAGTTAAGATTAAATAAGAAACTCATATCCTGATTTATATTTAACATCATTCTTCAATTTAAGTAAGCATAGAAATGTTTTCAGTTCTTCTTAAGGATTAATTTGTTAAGTGTTCCTAAATGTTTTACACATTCTTCTGTGAAACCTGTATTTCCACAGTTGTTTAGTCTTAATTCTAGAGTTAAATGGATTCAGTGATTGCCATCATTCTTTTGTGATGTATTTTCTTTTCTCCTCTTGGTTGGCTGAAATTCCTCTTTCTCTGAGAAGAGTTTTTGGAGATAAGTAGTTATTAGTTTCTTGCATATTCAAAAATGTTTCTGTTGCTCTTACACTTGCATAGGAGTTTAATATATGAACTTCTTGACACCTTCTTTCCCTGAGGATTTTGTAAGCATTGCTCCATTATCTTCTATAGCACTGTTAGGATGAAGAGTGAAGCCAGTCTGATTTTTTCTGTTTTGTAGATGAATTGAATTTTTGCCTGAATGGCCAAAAGACTCCTTCTTTATCCTTGATGTCCAGGAAGTCTATTAGGATATGTCATCATACTGATCATTCTGTGTCAGTTTGTTCTGAGATATGGTCAGACTCTGGATGGAAGTTTTATTGTTTCAGGGTGTATATTTAATTCGGTCAAGAAGTTTTGTGAAGATTTTTTAAAAAGATGTGTTCCTAAATTTGTTTAGTTTAAAAAATTTAAAAAAATAACTTAGGAATCTTTTATGTAATACTTTTTGAAAGATGATGGGATGGTTTAAAAAATTTTTAAAAATGTCTATTTCCTATTCAAAGAACTGTATTACTTATTATTTGTCGTTTTAAGAAATGAATTAATGGAAAAGTTATTCTTTTATATTGTGGGTAAAGTATGAAGTGAGAATTTTTGTACTAATTTCCTATAAGTTTGGCCAAATAACTTTAGAAGGTTATTTTCTTTTCCTTTTATTCTGTGAAGCTTTTTGTTTTGTTTTTAAGGTAGAGGCCAAACAGTGTATCAGCTGAGTCATGATGTTGACATTCGTCGTTTCCAGACACTAATGGAATGTTTTACCAGCACTTTCGAAGAAGTGAAAATTTTAGCATTTGATCTTTTGATGAAGTTATCAAAAACAGCTATACAATTTAAGGTATTTGGACTTTTCCTATTTAAATATAATTGTGATATATGCAAGAAAACTTTCTATTTTAGCAGCTGATAAAGCAGTCTGAGGGTTATATAGGCTCTTTGCATCTGCCTTTCATGTCTCTCCTTTGACTGTTTCTTTCAATTATTACAAGTACCTCTCTCCTGTTTTGGGTTGATGGGAAAAGAGGAAATGTTGTAAAAGAAAACAAAGCCCAAATCTGTGAGCTTTGCTTTTTTTATTGCTTTGGTAAAAAGGGAGGTATAGGAAGCATTAGGTTTTATTGTTTACAAGATTATTGTTGTAAAAGAAAACAAAGCCCAAATCTGTGAGCTTTGCTTTTATTATTGCTTTGGTAAAAAGGGAGGTATAGGAAGCATTAGGTTTTATTGTTTACAAGATTATTGGTAGATTTCAGTTAACTGTGGTCTGCCCAATTCCCTTGGACATGTAATATTTGATCAAAGCACATCACTTACAGTAACTTGAGTATTTTGAGATAATCTCCCTGCTTAGTAGACTGGGAGGCTGAGCGTAAATGAGGTAGAGTATGTGTTTCTGGTCTTCCAACAAGCAATAGCTAAACTGAGACTGAAACTCAGAATACTTCAGGTTAACAACAGTTCTTTCCCTAGGCGCTCTACCCCAGCCCCTGCTTTCTTCCTGACACCTTGCTCTTCCCACCTTAGGTTAGAAACCAAAGATGGGCTTGGGAGTGAAGGCACAGCATGGAAACGAGTTTGCAAGGGACCCCCTAGCTCAGGTTCTTAACCCTGCTCTTGAGGCTTCTTCTTGTGCTTTTAGGTCACCAGCAGAGTATTGGCTCTAGTGCTTTGCTAACAGCTTTCTCTTAGAGCTCTATAGAGGCCAATGGCACATGCTGCAGCTGAGCCATGGTCGGGGCTCCAGCCATTAGGTTGTATGTAGGGCAGGATAGCTTGTAAATGCAATGGGATTCTGTAGGAGCATGTGCCAGAGAGCACAGTGTCTGTTTCTGTAGCTTCCAGATGACATTGTAAGATCTCAGAGCATGTTTTCTGACTTAGGTTTTAGTTTGGGAGTTGCTTTCCAGTATCTACCTATGCCTGTGGTCTTTTAGGTGCCCTAGTGAGCAGAAGGTTCTTTGGTGCTCAGGCTGCTAACTTTTGTACCATATAGAGTTTGTAAATAAAAGACTTTGTCTTTCTCTGTCTATCCCCCCACCCCCCTTACTATTCATCACGTATAGCCTTGTAACATATATATAGCTGTACCTCATTCCTGGCAAATATTTTGAGAGTACCTGGAATGAAGGTATGATATGGCACATATAGGAAAGACATGGGCCTTACATAAACTACGAAGGGCTCTTAGGGGGTTTCTGCATCTCTAATTTGATAAACATGTGCTTGGTAAATAGACATTAACCATAGAATTCAAGAAATTTAGTACCACATATGGCTTGGTATAGGATTTTGGTTGTACTATCTGGTCTGGCTTGCATATTAGTAAAATGGTCATAGGAATAAGCATTTAAGATTTTAAATAATAATTATATATTTTCAAAGCTTTTCTTTAAGTGTACCCTGTGTAATATATAGTTAATTTTTTAATATAGTTAAATTTAAAGCACTTTTCAAATGCTAACTTAATCTCTCTAAAGACCTTTATAAACATATTTTAGATGGCATATCTTTCTAATATATGACTTTACTACTTGCCTAGTTTACTGTCCTTCTTTTTGTGGAGCTACATTCTAGGTCTTTATATTTTGATTGATCTAAGATAATCACACAAAGATATTTTAGGCTTTAAAGGCTAATTATTATTTCTTACTAATTGGTTAGTAAAGCGGTTCAGGGACTTACTGTCAGTTAAAAAAATGGCTTAGGGCTGGCCCGGTGGTGCACTGGAGAGTGCACCGCTTGGGAGTGTGGCAGTGCTCCCGCCGAGGGTTCGGATCCCATGTGGAGACCGGTTCCCGCTCACTGGCTGAGCGTGGTGCGGGCGCAACACCGAGGGTTGCGATCCCGTTGCCGGTCCCTGGTACGGGCGCGACACCGAGGGTTGTGATCCCGTTGCCAGTCAGTAAAAAAGACAAAAAAGGAAAAAAAAAATGGCTTATTGGGCTGGCCTGTGGCTCACTTGGGAGAGCGTGGTGCTGACAACACCAAGTCAAAGAGTTAAGATCCCCTTACTGGTCATCTTTAAAAAAAAACAATAAAAAGGGCTTATGTACTTAACTGGTTCTTTCTAATATTTAGTTTGAGCCTCGGACCACTATTTTAAAGTTTTTTAGGAAACAGAAAATCACACATGTCAAATGGCAAAGAATTTAAATAGGAATAAATTTAAATTTAATTAAATTTAAAAGGATTTTTGAATCAGTACATTTGATATCTACTATTCTGATATTATAAGATATCATTAAATATTTGTTACCCATAATCAATTTCAAAATTGTTTGTGATGATTTTTTTCCTTATATTATATTATAATCCTAGTTGAATCAGAACATTATTGAGCAATCAAACTCTGACTTCCAGAATGGAAAACATGGAGCTTGTCAACTATGGAGTTGGGCTAGAACTCATATCTCCTGTTGTCAGCCTAGAGCCTTTTCTTGACTGTTACAGTGAACTGTCCTTTGTTTTGTCTTCTTTAGGACAGCCTGTTGAGTGGATGTTTATAATCTAATCTTTAATTTAGAAGTTTTAGGGAATAAGGACAGATATGGTCTTTTGTAGGAAACAAAGGAGGTTAGATGTAGAGAAATTGAAAATTATTCTTCCCAAGGTGGTGGAAAAAGCCATGAAAAAGAGAACCAGTAATGGGAGAAAAGTAGGAGGCCACAAATAGTTATGGTGGAAATGCAGCCATTGATCTGGGGATAGAGAGGATAGCACCGTGGAGAGTGATCCTTGCCCACTAGAATTGCTTCAGTGCTGGATTCAAAAGGAGACCCCGATAAGGCGGTGGGAGAGGACTGCAATTGCGGTGAACTGGGGAATGCATGCTGTACATAAAGGCTTTCAACTCAAGACATTTTAGTACTTTATGAAATATTTCAAACATGTAAAGAATATTTAAATATATAAGGTTTAAATAGCAATAATATAAAACTTTACATTTTGTTTACAAGCTAAGTGATAACACTCAGCTTAAGTATAACAGCATCTATATCTTTGAAGCCTCTCCTTTATCCTACTGTGTATTTTTTTTTTTTTTTCCTTTTTGTCTTTTTTCGTGACCGGTAACAGGATCGCAACCCTTGGTGTCGTGCCCGTACCGCGACCGGCAACGGGATCGCAACCCTCGGTGTCGCGCCCACACCGCGCTAAACCAGTGAGCGGACCGGTCTCTATATGGGATCTGAACCCTCGGCAGGAGCGCCGCCGCACTCCCAAGCGCCGCACTCTACTGAGTGCGCCACCGGGCCGGCCCCCCTACTGTGTATTTTTATTAATTTTTTATAGTCTTTCTTTATAGTTTTATCACCTGTGTATATATAATTAAATGATATGTTATTTAGTTTTACATGATTTGGTTTTGTTTTGGTGGTTGGCTAGTGTCCGGGGATCCAAACCTGTGACCCTGGTGTTATAACACCTCACTTCAGTCAACTGAGCTAACCAGCCAGCCCTTGATTTTTGAATTTTATCTCACAAGTACCATATGCATCATACAAATTTACCACAATTTATTAATCCATTCTCTTGTTGATAGACTTTTTTTTCCTAAGTAAATAACGCCAATGTGAACATTCTCGTATAGATCTTATCTCTCTCTCTCTCTCTTCTAATTCATGTTTCTAAGAGTTTAATGGTAAGCAAAAAAGTGAAATAACCTGGTCGTGAAGTATGTGAATCTTCAACTTTATGAGATGATGTCAAATAAGTTTTCAAGTTACACACTCACCAAAAAATGATGAGTTGTGATGCATCAAATCATCACCATAATTATCTACTGTCATATTTTAAAAATTTGTAGAATATAAAATGGTATCTCATTGTGGTTTCATCTTGCATTTTTCTGATTATTAATGTAATTATCTTTTCACATGCTTACAAGTCTTTCACTTTTCCCCTTCTGTGAAATGTCATCTTCTGGGCTGGAAATAACTGGATATCCATATATAAAAGTATGAAATTGGGTCCACTACATCATACCATATACAAAATTAGCTCAAAATGGACCAGAGACCTAAGTGTAAGAGCTAAAACTATAAAACTCTTAGAAGAAAACATGACTGTCAGTCTCTGTGATCTGTGATCTTGGTTTAAGCAATAGTTTCTTGGATATGACTCCCAAAGCATAAGCAAAAAACCAAAAAAAAAAAGATAAATTGGACTTCATTAAAATTTAAAGCTTGTGTTTTAAAGGATCCTATCACAAAAGTGAAAAGACAAGCTGAAAAATGAGATACTGTATTTGTAAATCCTATACCTGATTAGAAATTTGTATCTAGAATATATGAAGAACTTTCACAACTCATTAATAAGAGGACATGACCAAATTAAAAAACGGACAAGGAATCTGAATAGACATTTCTCCAAAGAAGATTTGAACAATGAGCACATGAAAAGATGCTCAACATCATTGGCCTTTAAAGGGATGCAAGTCAGGGCCGGCCCGTGGCTCACTTGGGAGAGTATGGTGCTGATAACACCAACGCCACAGGTTCGGATCCCTATATAGGGATGGCCGGTTAGCTCACTTGGGAGAGTATGGTGCTGATAACACCAACGCCACAGGTTCGGATCCCTATATAGGGATGGCCGGTTAGCTCACTTGGGAGAGCATGGTTCTGACAACACCAAGTCAAGGGTTAAGATCCCCTTACCAGTCATCTTTAAAAAAAAAAATAAAGGAATGCAAGTCAAAATCACCGTGAGGAAGCACTTTATACCCAGTAGGATGGCTATGATAAAAAATAAAAAAGGTAATAACAAGTATTGATGAAGATGTGGAGGAAGTGGAACCCTCATACACTGCTGGTGGGATTGTAAAACAGTACATTTGCTTTGGAAAGCAGTCTGGCAGTTCCTCAGAAAGATAAATAGAGTTATATGGCTCCACAGTTCCACTTTTAGGCATTATCTTAGCTTGGACTGCTATAAGAGAATGCCATGGATTCGGTGGCTTAAACACAGACATTTATTTCTCACAGTTCTGAAGCCTGGGAATCAAGGTGCTGGCAGATTCAGTTCCTGGTAAGGGCCTTTTTTCTGGCTCTCAGATGGCACCTTCTTGCTTTGTGCTCATGTGGCAGAGAGAGCAATTTGATCTCCTTTCTTTTTATAAGGACACTAATGACATCACCTGGGTCTTACCCTCATGACCTCATCTAAATCTGATCACCTCCCAAAGGCTCCATCTTCAAATGCCATCACATTGGGGGTTTGGGCTTTAATATTATCAATACTAGGGGAGATGCAAACATTCAGATCATAACAAGCATATATCCAAGAAATGTGAAAGCATATGTCCAAACAAAAACTTGCACAAGAATGTTTAAAGCAGCATTACTTGTAATGGCCAAAAGTGGAAACAGTCCACATGTCTATTAACTGATGAATGGGTAAGTAAAATGTGTTACATTCATATAGTGGACCATAATTCAGCTATAAGAAGGAATAAAGTGATACATGATGCAGCATGGATAAACTTTGAACACATTGTACCAAGTAAAAGAAGTCAGTCACAAAAGACCATATATTTATGATTCCATTCGTATGACATGTCCAGAATGGGCAAATATATAGAGACAGAAAATAAACTAGTAGTTGCCTACTAATGGTACAGGTGCAGGGAGAAGAGAGACTGCTTATAGATAAGGTATTTTTTCAGTGGGAGGCAGTGAAAATGTTCTAAACTTGACTGTGGTGCTGGTTGCACATACCTGTGACTATAACCATTGACGTGTGTACTTTAAAACTATGAATTGCATGGTATGCGAATTATATCTCAGTAAAACTGTTATTTTAAAAAGCCACCTGCTGTTCAAATAGCACATGCTACATGGGCTTGAGGTTTGGTACCCTAGCAAGATGTCTAGGAAGAATGCTTCAGAGGTGAGTGCTGTGATGGATCCAGGCAGTTAGTCAAAGAAACTCAGTTCTACCTTGACTAGAAATGGGTAACAGGCTGGATAACCTTGAAAGATCTCTTTTTGATTCAAAACCTGTAGTATAAAGTTCACTTGAGTTGGGTGTTTTCTTGGGAATTATTCCGCTGTTCACAAATGTATAAATGTGTTTTAAAACTGGTATGACTTCAGTTGTCTTTTTGCTTTTTCTAGTTATCAAATGCCTGATAGAAAATCTTGAGGAAGAAGTAACTCAGGCTGAAAATTCTCTGCTGCAGGCAGCAGCATTATTTCCAATGTATGGGCGAGTTCACTGTATAACAGGAGCTTTGCAGAAGTTATCTCTAAAGTAAGTATATCCACAGCTGTCTCTTGTCTCAGAAATAACACTAATTGCTGAGCTTTAGCCTCTTATTGGAATGTGTCCTGGGAAAGGAATGTAGTCTATTGCCTTGAAGAGAATTGAAAATTATATTTAAAAACCTACATATATGTACATATTTTTATATGTCTCAAATATTTTATATATTGCACAGTTTAAAACACAAATTCTTTCAACTCCTTTTATCTGTTAATTCCATTTTTAAAATGTGATCTTTGTTTGCTTTTAGTATAAATTTTCCTAACGTCCTTGTTGCAGCAGCCTGCAGTTGGTGAGTGAGTGGAGACCAGTGGTGGAGAAGCTCCTTTTGCTGTCCTACAGGCTTTCTGCCGTGGTGTCTCCAGTCATTCAGAGTTCCTCCCCTGAAGGCCTCATCCCAATGGACACTGATTCAGGTCAGCAAACAAGGAATGCTAGAGTGCTGTGGTATGACTGTTATATTTTTCTCTCCTTTTTTCCCCCCTAATTTCTTTGGGTAGATACAAAAGCTAAATTGAGGGAAAAAGAAGAAATTATTGTTTGTGGTATTTCTGCTTGTTTAGTAATATTTTTAACTGTCAAAAAAATAGCCTCAGAAAACCCCCAAAACAGGTGATTGTCAAGCTACCTCCTCTCCCAGGGTAAATTGCGTTTTATGATATTATTATTTCAGAATACAGCTTACCAGGTAGTTGCTGGGAGCAGAGGAGCAGGCAATATAAATTAGCAAGATAGTCAATTGATGGAGTTCAGTCAGAGAAGGCAACTTGTTAGGAGTATGGAATGGGCAAGGAACATTTGATATACAAGGACCATTTATTTAAAAAAAAAGAGATTCAACATGCCCAAATTGAACCCATGAACTCTCATCTGCCTTTTCCCTCCCATCCCCTGCCTCTTTCTGAATGGTCCTACAAAAGATCTGTTTATGCCAGTCAGGAGCCTAGGGCTGCTTGACATCTCTCCCTTGCTCCTCATATCCAGCCCATCTCCACATTCCTTCAGTGTCACTGCTTAAATATCCCTTAGATCTCTTTTCTTTTTATCTGCATCTTCTCACCTTCTCCAGGCACATATCCTTTCTTATTTGGATTGCTCCAGGGCCTCCTCATATATTTCCCTGCATCTGCTCTTTTTTCCTTCCCATTCCTTCTTGCTACATCCAAAGTAATATTTTCTAATCATATGATTTATCAGGTTACACAGAATCTTTACTTAACCTTTGTGCCCTGCCACACTCTAACCTCTCCTTCTTTGAAACACTTCAGTGACCTTAGACCGGGTCCTGTAAATGCTTATCTTTTGCTACCTCTCCAGCCTGTTTTTTACTACTATACTCTTCCCATGGAACTTTCTTTCATAGAATTGTAATGTAACAGGGATCCTGTCTATGTTTTCCTCCCTTGAGGTTAGCACAGTGCCTGATAGAAGTAGATACACAATAAATATTTGTTGATGATGAATAAATCAATGGGCCAGCAATGCTTTAAAGGATAGGAACTAAGCTCAGTGCCTGGGATTCCCTAGGTGGCATGTGCCTATACTATAACAGGCCAGAAGGGATTTGTTGTTAAAGGTATATACTAACATGGAGTGCTCCTTTGGAAATCATTAAGTAAATTTACATTTGGTGTATAAATTAAGTTTGTAAATGCATGTTGGAGTGTAAGTGAAAAGCTTGTATGAAAAACAAACTGATACATCATAAACACACACTGTAACATACACTGAAATACCTTGGGCGGATAATTGAAGTAACCTGGAGATGCGTGTTTTGCAAAGAAAATGTTAGGGTTTGTTCTTTACTAAAAATGAATTGTAAGATCAGTGATGGTTCATGCTGCTGAGACACAGATTGATTTACTTATTTTGGTTGATGTTAGTCTAAATGCCAAAAAATTTTTTTTTGCAGATGTCAAGATCAATGTATTTTAATTTTAGTGTAGTAAATTACATGCAGTTATTTAACATAAACAAATGTGACATAAACAAACTATGGAATGGAAATCGGGAAACTTGATTTCTAGTCTTGACTATCACAAAAAGTATGACCTTACACAAGTCAGTTTGCTTGTTAGAGTAAATCTCTCAGATTGCTTCTGGCTATGATTTTACATATGTTACACTGCATTTTTCCTAATACTGACATCTAGTGGGTACACTTAGACTTTGTATTTTAAAATTAAAAATCTTATTTCAGCTATTTTAAATTAAAGACTCACTAGAATATTGGGCTACAATATTTAGGAGACCAGTACCGCTTTTTACATGGAAGTGAATCACAATAAAACAGTATCACATCAAATTGTCATTGCATCTTTGAGTTTGATTCAAAGACTACAGGTACTCTGCCATGCCTCCAGCTATTAAAAGTTAAATCAGCAATGCAAATTATTAGAGCTACAAATTTAGAACATAAAAGCAAAGAAAGTAGCTTCCTGCTGCTGTGGCTTGCATCAGGTACAAAGGGTAAATACCAAATTTTGATACTTTAGTTTTCCTATTTAAATAGTGCATGAGAATAAGGAACATGCAATCTTATAGCTAATATTTGGATCATGCAAGTACAGTGTATTCTGGATGAGAAATCTTGACTATTTCTGTCACCTATTGTGGGTAGAACCTGCAGAGCCAGCAACACTTTGTTCACTGCTGAGTTGCCAGTGCCTAGAACAGAAACAGGTCATGGCAGAAATTCAGCAACATGGGTTGTAGAAATGAGTGAATGGCTAGGTAAAAAGCTCTTCATTTTGTTTGTTATTAAAGTGTTTTGTTTGTTATTAAAGTGTTTTAAGATATCAGTTGGTCTCAAGAAGTGTCTTTGGCCCACAGACACGTCCTTAATTTTGCCTTGTCTTTTTTCCTCAGATTGTCTCCATATTTCCTCTTTCTTACCCATGTTATCTGCCATGCATTGTGAATTCTTTGAAAAAAGCCTCCCCTGAAAGCCATACTATGAATGGATAAGATTCTTAAAATTTTATTCTGATTTTTTCTCTTTTCTCCTTGATCTTTGCATGTCTTTTTTTTGGGGGGGGAGGGTGGCCAGTGTTACTTCTTCATGGCTGTTGAAATTTGTTTGCTTTTGGCAAAATTCTAGGGAAGAAACATATAAACATAAGATGTTGGTTGAATCATTATGATAGCAATTAAAGTCTCTGTATTTCCATGATATCTAAAATATAAGTATTGATAATATTTGTGAAATAAATACTTGTTCTTTGATTTGTTGATTTCAGATGATTACCAGTTTCTGTTTTTGTTTTGTTTTCTTTTGTTTTGTATAAAGCTAGGCGACCATGCCAGTTGTTGGGCTCTTCTACCTGCTGGTAATCCTGCACCAACTGGGCCGATTGTCAAGCTAGGGTTGGGTCTGGCTTTCACAGACCCCTCAAGCCCATTCACAGACTGGGTCACAGACCCCACACACAGGTCTATAAGCTAGGTAACCGGCCAAAAGGTCCTTGGAAGCTGCAGGTTGGAAAGTATGACCGTGTGTGCATGCACTCACACGCTCACTCTCGCTCTCGCTCTCTCGCTCTCTGTCTCTCTCTGTCTCTCTCTCTCTCATTAGCTCCACACATACACACAATTTGCTTACAAAGGATGCTGAACCACACCCAACTGGACCCGAGGTGAGGGCCCTGACCAAACTATTCTATTTTCCCAACATTTTTGCTTTTTGTTTTTTTAAATCTGAGCCTGGCTAACTCATTACCTAGCCATTCTTTCATTTCTTCAACTCATGTTATTGAACCTCCGCCATGAACCCATGTTACTGAACCTCTGCCTCTGTTCTAGGCATTGGGAGCTCAGCAGTGAGCAAAATGTTGCATTCATGGGGTTTGCATGTTCTAATCCAGTGAGTGCATAGGGAATAAAAATGAAGTTTAGTGTAATTCTAGGACTGTAAATCATAGTTAAAATAACTTATTTTGTAGATAGGGAAACAACCTCTTAAGACAAAATTTATTGAAGTTTATTGCAGTTATTTGGCATGATTGAGTACTGTATTTGAGATTCTTAGATAACACTAAGAAAAGCAGCGTAAATAAGATGGCAGACTTTGTCTTGTAGACAGTTTCATTTGTGTTTTCTGTTGTATCTTCAGCCTAAGTTGCAGTATTTTAAAAGCACACTGAAACATCATGAAGATTCTATATAAATAATTTTTACGTTGTCCACCCTGTGAATCCTTTCTAATATAGCTGATTACCAGGATTGAAAATTAACAGGATTTTTGAGGGCAAGTACCCCCAAGGGAAGTCTGCGTGTGATGTGGAACTGGGGTTCCATGTAGTCTCGTTTCTCTCCCTCAGAGTCAGCAAGCCGCTTACAGATGATTCTAAATGAGATTCAGCCACGAGATACTAATGATTACTTCAACCAAACCAAAATCTTGAAAGAATGTGATAACTTTGATTTGGAGGACTTGAATGCCAGTGTGTCCAGTATTGATATTTCTGCAGAAGTCAAAGGTAGCATATAAATAAAATTGATATTATAATTAGTATTTAAGTAACAAGTAAAATGTACAGAGTGCCCTTTTTATATAGTAAATCAGAGGCTGCATATCTGTGCAAAAGATTTGTAGAAAATAAAGTTTTTTTAAAATTTGATTTTGGGCACAGCTCCTGACCTTAAACTTAAAGGAATTGCCAGGCTAATGGGAAAGACTTATGTGAAAAATAAAATGTAGTGAGTCAAAAGGAAGAGGAGGTCAAAGTTTAGTGTGCACAGAAAATGGGTTGAACAAGCCTCAAGGTGCAAGCCAGAACTCTAGTGTTAAGGGATAAGCTTCTGCCACTTGTTTTGTGCTGAACCTACATCTCTTGGAGACAGGTCTGACCCTGTCATTACGCAATGCTCCTAACCTCTGTGAGGTGGACCTTCTTACTTTGCCTCCATAGTGTGAGCACCCTAGATTTTGTCTGTCTGTATATACTCATTCCTCACTCTCCTGTTGTCTGAACGGGGCTCCTTGCCTAGCTCCAGGATGGAGCACATCTCGTTTTTCTGGGGCCAGGGGTTGCTTCAGGAATGATCAAGTGACCTAAGCTAGACTAATCAGAGAGAAGCTTAGGATTTTGATAGAAAAGAGGCATACTTCACTGTCCTTGAATGTGCGAGGAAAAGAATGGAGCTTCTGAGACCATTTTGTCACCATGTGGGTTGAGTGTGCAGATGCCAGAGGCCACCTTGAGGAGCTGGAGAATGAAGCTTACTGCACAGCAGGCAGAGACAAAGATAAACTATGTGTCAAATAAATAAATAAAAATAAAATTTGGTTTTGGGAATGATTTGGTTTTAGGTATGAATTTTTATCAAAAATGATGTGCCCCAGTGCAGCATATAAGGTGCTACAACAAAAAGCGTTTGAGTGCTATAGCTATGGTCTTGACAGCCCAAGTGATGTAAGAGCAGTGACGCATGATGAACCAGCCCCCAGCAGTGTGGTTCATTGTTGTCTGCTGTGGGAGTTCTTAAACTAAAGCAGCCTCTTAAAGGAAACGAAGCTTATTACTTAGTAAAATGTGAGCTTCTTTGTTGTATCAAGCATCCCGAATTTGAGTTCTTATAGCTAGTTTTATCATTAGTTGTTACTGAATTTTCTCTAATGCTGTAAAAAGTCATCAGAAGCAATAATTTCTTAGTGATTTATTACATATTCTACATTCTCCACTAGATGGGGATATTGTCTCGCAAAAAATTCTCTCTGTGATTATATTTTTAAAGTGACACATAAAATATATAAATACATGCTTATTGTAATAGTTTCAAACAAAAAAGAGGTAAGTATGAATTAAAAGTGAATTAAAGTCCTCCATTTTCTCCCCGATTCCTCTTCTTCCCCCGTTAGTATATATCCTTTTATACCCACTTGTCCTTTTAGTTTAGTGGGCTTTTTTTTTTTTTTTTTTTTTTTTTTTTTTTTTTTTTCCGTGTCCGGCAACGGATCGCAACCCTCAGTGTTGCCCCCGTACCGGACCGGGGACCGGCAACGGGATCGCAACCCTCGGAGCTGTTCCCGTGCCTCGCTCAGCCAGTGAGCGGGAACCGGTCTGTATGTGGGATCCGAACCCTTGGGCGGGAGCGCCCGCCGCGCTTCCCAAGTTGCGCCCCTATACCTGGCCCCCCCGCCCCGCCCCGCCCTCTTCAACTC
>NW_007727893.1:115450-154572 GCF_000696425.1 Galeopterus variegatus
GGATCGCAACCCTCAGTGTTGCCCCCGTACCGGACCGGGGACCGGCAACGGGATCGCAACCCTCGGAGCTGTTCCCGTGCCTCGCTCAGCCAGTGAGCGGGAACCGGTCTGTATGTGGGATCCGAACCCTCGGGCGGGAGCGCCCGCCGCGCTTCCCAAGTGGCGCACTTATCCAGTGCGCCACCGGGCCGGCCCGCTTTTTAAAAGCACAAATGGAATTACACTATAAATATCATTTTAACTTGCCTTCTTAATTTAATGGTTTATCTTGGATTTTTTTTTTTTTTTTGTCTATACTAAAATACTCCTAAAACTAGAATGAGCGAATAAGTAAGGGTAATTATAGCTCATTGACCAGGGTATTGAAAGATAATTTTAAAAGAGAATTTGTAATTTCCTTTGATTTTAAAAGTTCTACTCCTTTAGTGATAAAAAATCCTCACGAAAATACATAAGTATATTTATTATAGTCATCCATATAATACTTTATGGATGAGAGAAGCAGAGAGTTTGCTTCATTAATTAAATTTTGAGACAATACTGTGTTTTATTTTAAAATTTATTTTGAAAGTAATAAATTTAAAAAATACTTAGCATGATTTCTCCTCATAGCACATGTTTGACAAACCTTAACTTTTTTCTCCTGAATAAATATAAGACAAATTGGTTTGTTCAAACAGATTATTCTTGGAGAAATTTGAATAAGCTTGTTCTAAGAAAACTGGGATGAAAATAATCAAGAGTGTGTAGTGTTGCAATTGATTTTTTTTTTTAAGGTAAAGAAGGAAAAACATGTGATGTAACTGCTCAGATGGTGCTGGTATGTTGTTGGAGAAGTATGAAGGAAGTTGCTTTACTTTTAGGCACGCTGTGCCAGCTTCTACCCATGCAGTCTGTGCCAGAATCTTCTGATGGATTATTAACTGTGGAGCAGGTAAGATAGATGTTTATTCCACCAGGTATAATTTTTGGTCAAAGCATAAATCACAAGCTTTTATTTATAATCCAACTTAGAAAAAAAAAGGTTTTGAATTTTTGTTGAATAAAATTCTACAGATGTCAACTGAAGAAAGTTTATGGTAATTTAGAATATTAGACCTTGCAATACATTTCAAAATTATGGCATTTTTAGAAGCATTTTTATTTTTCTAAGGTATATAAATATCTAGTTTTATCTCACTTTTAACTGCATTATTATTATTTTAATATTTATTTCTCCATTTAACATTCATAGACTTACATTTTAGCTGAAATTATCTATTTAGTAAATTTCCACAAATCTCTTAAATTTTGCAGAGGTAAAAAGTAATATATTGGTTGATTATGGATCTCATGTTTCCCACTACATCAATAATGAAGTTGTAGTCACTTTGGTTTTTTTTGGCTGACTTTTATTTTGAGACCACAAAGTTAGTTCACCATCTGGGACTGTTCAAGTGACTGAGTGCAGTGTTTACAAGAAATTAGCTTACCACAAGCATTTCATTTGGAAATATTTTAGATTTATTGGATTTCTGTTTTTAATTGATTCGCTGTTCCTTTCCATATGGTTTCAACAAATTTATTTCCCACCATTTTCCAGCAAAGATATAAAACATGTACTTTCATTTTTAGCCTTTTTCAAATAAAGATAATTTTTTCCCTAGGGTGTTAAAACATTCAAGAACAAAACAAATATTGTAGTATGCTAATGCTGATTATTTCTGTAATAACTGTGTGAGTAGTTCTATGGCAGTAATGCTAATGTTTTTATTTTCACACTGTGGCTCATGTGCTTGCATCTGGATAACACCTGGGCGTGTGATGTTGCAAGGCCCTGAGATGGAGAAAGGCAAAGGCAAACAGTACACTGCGGCATCATTATATTCCTTATTCTCTTCCAAATCAAATAGGCGTTAGTGTCCTAGAGTTACTTGCAGTCATTGCTGGTGACTGGCTGTAGTGCCAGTGCCAGCGTCTTTGCTGAGGAATCCAACTATGATTAATGATTACTTCACTGATGTTCACCATCTAAGAATCTAAGAAGTAAACATGTGCTAGAGTCCTTTGACTTCTCAACTTCTCTTTCCAAGGACAAGTTAAAACATTTAGTTTTGGGGTTTGTTGGATAGTGCTTAAAAACCAAATTAAGGGAAACATATTTTACTTTTACTGTAACTGAGAAAGACCTAAAAGCTTCCTATGAAAATCATTTTGCCTTGGCACCTTTTACATAACACCCAAATCTTAGGAATTTAATTTATGTAGGATAACCGTGTAAAATTGGGAATTAATATAAGACAAAAGAGATGTTCATAAAAAACAAACAAACAAACAAAACCACCCCAAAAAACAACAATAACAAAAAGGCAGGCTCTTCAAAACCAAAAAATTCTTCTAATGACTGTTTGTTTGAACAAAAAATAGAATCCTGACTGATTTTCTGTAAAACATTAGTTTCCATTCTAATGAGGTCTAGTTATTTTTCCATGTGACTGTTCATGTGGTAACCTCACATACATAGGTGTGAAAAGAAATTAGTGACTGAATGAGCGATCAAAAGTATATGTCATAGCAGTGTTCTAGCATTGAAACCCTTCCCTCTTTGGAAAACTTTATTCTTGATCTTGCTGACTTTAAAGAAATGCCTCAAGTTTAGGAGCATTTAGTCACTGATAATCCAAAGCCATCAAGAAATCAGTGTTATTTAAATTACTAGAGGGTTCCTGCTTTTAAACACAAAATTTTGTTTAAATTAAAAATACTCCCATGTACTTAAAACTTTTAAGAGTTAAATATATAAATGACAGAGAAGAATATAATTTATATTGGTATGGCTATATTATATTATATAAAAATAAATTTATATTTATATTGGGTATCACCTAAGGTACACCTTTAGTTTCAAAGGCATAATTGCCTTGGCATAGCTATAGATCTGCTGTGCCTAGTGGCAAAACTATAAATTTAAGAGTAGACACCTTAGGTGAATGTGACTGCCACAGACCTGGAGGTAAGGCATTGAAGTAACTTGTAGGCAGAACGCTATCCTAGTTGTGGGGGAGAATGGGGAACTTCAATTTCTTATTCCCCCAAAATAATAACTTTGATCTGCTTTTCTCTCAGTGGATTAAGGAAGCTATTCCATATAGCCTAAAATGTTGATATTCAGCCTGATGTTTCTCTCCACTTAGCTTTCACTCTTGAAAAAGTATAATTTTATTATAATTTGAAATTAGATGGCTTGAATGTAGAAGACAGAGAAGATTTCTTTCGTAGCCCAGTTCAAGACCGTCCTGATTTTACAGCTTCTTGTTAAAGGGGTGACCACATATATCCCACAAATATGAGTGTAGTTTAAAACAGGTAGATTACAATTGGGGATTTTTTTGCTGTAAGAAAAGAAATGGTGCTTGTTTATGATGCTGAGTTTTCAATGCTATATTCACAAACTATTAAGCTGGAAGAATCATACGGTTAATATTATCCAGTTCCTTTGGACAAGAGGAAACTGAAGCTCCTGGATATTACCTGCTTTGCCCACGATCACAAAGCCAGTTTGTGGCAGCTCTGGGACAGGAACCCAATTCTCCTTTCCAGCCTGTTCTCTGACATGGCACAGTGCTGCCTTTGTTCTGAACTGCTCATTTAATTTTTCTTTAAATTTAATTTTCCCTATTTCCAATACCCAAGTAAATTTTTGCAAGCAGCAGGACAGTAAGACAACTTGCTACTGAACTTTTTAGCAAATGATTCATTTCCCTAGACCATTTCTTGTGGAGTAGTGTGCTCTCACCAGCAAAGAAGAAAATGTGTTCATTCAGAGGCATGTCTGACTTTCCTCCTGCACTGTAATCACATAATGAAAGGTTCTTTCATAATGTCCCTGTACAAGAGGCAGAGATAAAACCAGCTTTGAGGCATGTAAGTCGAGACCCTTCAAGAGTGAGCAGTGCACACAACCTTATCTCACAGCTTCCTGACTAGTTGGTGTATGTCTAGGTTTCAAGCTTGATGTTTTGCTGATGTAGAGCTTTTGCTTGTTACATTTAGTTGGTCCTCTTTTCATGGATATCTGATACCCAGTGCCAACTGATTTTTTTTTAAAAAACTTCCTCTACCTGAAATATCAATGTTATGTTTCCCCTAATATTTCTAAAAAGAAACTTCTGGGTAGAGTTTTCATACCTGCTTTCTTCCTTCTACTAATTACTGTCACAGAAATCATATGAATAAGAATAATTTCCAACTAGTAGAAATTAGCTATTTTTAAAACTGCTTTAGATTCTGTTGTATCTTTTATGATGTACAAGGCTAACTGCCTTGATACATTCCCTCAGTGTCTTTTGTTACTGTTTTAGATTTTCTTTAATGGACTACAAATGGGATGTACATTTACTAACATTCATAAGTCTTAAAGAAATTGCCTTTTGTATTTTCTTTCACCAAAGTTTAGTTTTTAAAAAATTGTAAGTATGAATTGGCTTATACTTAATGCAAGTTAACTTTTTTAAGTTTTGAAATGAAGTTGAGCATGTAACCACATCATTTGGTCACCTGTTTATTGACTGCCTTACTATAAGGGTATTGTGGGAACATAAAGAAATATAATACGCGGTTCTCTTTACTATATAGATAAGAGGTAAATAAAAAATCTATTTACATTTGTCTTTTGTGGGCTTTTTGCTTCACATGAGCATTTAGATTTCCTAATTAGTCTGTTGGTGAATTACAGATGCCTGGAGACATGGCCTGTAGCTGTCCTCCACTGTGGAAATTTACACCCTATAAAACCATAAACCATGTTAATTTTCCTATAGAGGTAGGTTTTATGAAAAGGTAGAAACAGGATGTGCTAAATTTAAAGAGACAAGTGACTAGAATTTCACTAGAACAGAAATCAATGTCTCTTTTTAAAAATTTTTACCTTAATTCCCTTTCAAAAATCCTGAGATGCATGTTATTTATTAAAAATATATTTTGTGAAGATATCCAGCTTTTTGTGAACTTTAAATAGGAACTCAGTAGCATCGCTGAGAACGATGGCATCAGTAAAAAGGCAGTTCAATTGGAGTTTTCAGAGGACTTTTTCATTTTTAAAATTAAAAATTCTGATTTTTGGGGCCGGCCCGGTGGCGCACTGCTACAGTGCGCCGCTTGGGAAGCGCGGCGGTGCTCCCGCCCGAGGGTTCGGATCCCACATACAGACCGGTTCCCGCTCACTGGCTGAGCGAGGCGCGGGAGCAACACCGAGGGTTGCAATCCCGTTGCCGGTCCCTGGTCTGGTACGGGGGCAACACTGAGGGTTGCGATCCGTTGCCGGACACGGAAAAAGACAAAAGACCAAAAAAAAAAAAAAAAATTCTGATTTTTGTTATTAATTTTATAAGTTGTTTAAGTCAAATCTGTTCTCTGTAGTCTGATTATCAACTGAGTGAGTGTCAGCATGGCCATCTGTCCAGCTGCTCATAGACCATACTGCCCTGTGAACTCCTCCTCCCACTCTTTGTAATTGGGCTCATCCCTACCTTGCAGCCCTATCTTTCACAGTTTTCTAGTGTGAAACCTCTAGATCTTTCAGGAAGGTTTGCTAACTCTTGCCTGTGTATGCTGTGTTCATTCATATAAAAAGAACCCAGCCAGTGTCTGATAGGTAGCAGGTACTTAATAAATGTGTATTCATTCATTCTAGCCTCCTAGCCTCTTCTCATGTTACTAACCCTCTTCCATTTTGGTCCACACAAGTATATCCTGTTCAAGGTCTAGACACAAAGCCTTTTCTCATTATTCCAGTGCAGAAGGATCTTTTATTTCTTGGGACTGTTATGCTTCTAATGGGTACCATCCAACATATTGGTTTTCTCTGCCAGCCTGAACTGAAAGCCTACTGAGGACAGACATCTTGTTTCAGTCTTCTCTACCTACCCATCACTAAGCTGCTAAGCATTTGGAAAGGTGCTAAAGAAATACTTCTTGTCTGATTAACAGGAATTTTATGCTCTCCTCAAAGAGAAAATTCATAAGAAGCCTGGGTATTACCTATGTGGGTTTGTTGGGAGATTTTTTAAGTGTAAAGTGAAATGAGGAAAAACTGTCTACATCTCACTTTTGGCCGCAGAACATCATTCTGATTTCTGAGGCTAGGAGTACATAGAGTTGAGGTCCATCCTTAAGATCATCCACTGCTTACATTTGAGGTCTTTGATTTTATTATATGCTTTTTGGTTTAGGCCCCTTTGAAGGGAGTTAGGATATAGGAAGCAATGAAGATCTGAGCTTTGCCTAAGGAGTAGATTGTGAACTATTGCAAGTCCACAGAGAAGTACTTTGCCAGTAACATTTATGTTTTCCTAAAGTATTTTTTAATATCTTTAACATTTTGGGGAAAAAAAATTAAGGAAGTTAGGAGACTCCATCTCTGTGACTTCTGTTTTTATTTTCTGTGATTTGAAACACCTTCTCAGAAATCTTCTTTTATTTCTCTGATAATAGAAATGATGGTCATAACAATTGTCCAACTGGTGTTTTTCAGGTCCTCATTTTGTAGGATTATTGAGCTTCAGATCTATTTTGGGGGTTGAATTCAGATTTGAGCCTTGATAATTCTGTTCAAATAGATACTCTGAAATTACCATATTGAAGATAAAATAAGGCTTACCCTGACTGTTGCTTTGACAACTAGTAGTATTATGACTTTAAAAAATATTAAAGTGAGAAGTATTATCAGATTTTTACAGGAAAACTTGAGCTGAAGAACATGTCACTTTTTGGGATATTGGAGTGTTAGAATAAAAAGAATCCATTTTATACTGCTTTTCTGCTTCTTTGTTGGTCTTGTATCTGATTCTTATTTCTCTAACTGTATCACTCGTTATATCTTTATAATCAGATATACTTTGAGTGTAGATTATGTCTTTATTTTTCCTGTATTTAGAACCCTAGACAGAATTCATATTGAACTGAATGGGATTATAGGTTATGGGCTGATTTAATACAACCTACAAGGTGTAAGTAATATTATTCACAGCTTATAGATGAGGAGACTGAGACATTTGCCCACGGTCACACGTTTAACTACTCATACTGTTTATTATCTCTAATGTATGCAGTATACTAATATAGTCACCATGTTGAGGTAGAAGATGCTTCTAGGTAAGCATATCTGAGATATCTTGAGGCAGCTTGCTTTTTTACCTTTCTGTGATTGACTGGGGAGGCCTGGATCAAGAGAAAGGTGATTATAGCTTTGTTCCTAAGTTTTGTACAAAACCTAGATTTTCTAAAGCCGATAACCACCAAATCTAATGATATAGAAGCCCAGTCAGTTTGACCAATTTAACAGTCAATTCTGTTAAAAAACCTTAGCAACCAATTCTCAGGTTTTTTTTCTTTAAAATAAATTGTCATATTTTTTATTCATCTAATTTTGTGTGGAGAAAGACAACTTGTGGAAAAGCAATTGTGTGGAATTCTGGCTAATTCCATAGTTCTGACTCAATGTGAAGCCTATTAGTTTTTCAGGAGGCCATTTGTGCTTAATCTTATATTGCTGTTAACATTTTTTATGTGTCTAAAAGGTAATTAATGGGTATTGAGTTTCCGTTTGGTAAGATGAAAAAATTCTGTAGATGCATGTTGATGATGGTTGTAGATGCACTTGATACCTCTAAACTGTACACTTAAAAATGGTCCCAATGGTACATTTTATTTTATGTACATTTTACCATAATAAAAAATGGAAAAAAAATTTTTTTAAAGGCAATTTTCTCATCTAGACCTATGTGTATGAGTTTTGTCACTTGTGTGATTTGCTATTGGGGTGGATAGGCGCTAACAGAGTGCACAGTGAGGCGTGAAGCTGGCAGAGGGAGGCAGTCCTAGTATAGCAGTTAAAGATGGCCAGCTCTGGAGCCAGTCTGCCTGGGTTCACATCCTGGCTCCACCACTTGCTGTGTGACCTTGGGTAAGTTACTTAACCTTTCCTCGGTTTCCTCATTGTGAAGTAGAGATAAGAGTAGTACTTATTTTATGGAATTATTGTTAAGGACTAAATGAAATACTATAAAAATGCTTAAAACACTACCTGTCACGTGGTAAGTGCTAAATGGGTGGACATGTAGACCTGGGTTCTAAATGATATTACGGATGTAAATACATCTATAAATAAAAGCATAACGTGAACATTTGTTTTTGACTTTTTTTTTTAAGGTAAAAGAAATAGGAGATTACTTTAAACAACATCTTTTACAGTCCAGACACAGAGGAGCATTTGAACTGGCTTATACTGGTTTTGTGAAACTCACTGAAATACTGAACAGGTAAAACAAGTATCCTTTTGTGTACACTTTTAAAAGACTAAATGTACAAACCATGCTCTTGGAGCAGAATGTAGTTATGTCTTTTGATGTTTAAAAGAATAAGACTTGGTTGGCTACAAAACTCCTGGAAGAAATTGTCTTAGGTTTCATTGTATGATTTACTGCAGATGATTGAGTGAAATGTCCAAACCAAGTTGCTCCCTCATTGAAAGGTGATTTGAAGCAAACTCAAAGATTTTTACTAAAAATAGCTTTGATATTACTGTTTCTTTTCATTGAATGAAATGAATGTTTTGTGTGTTTGAAAATTACCTGGCATTTGGAATAAAACAAGCCTTGAAGTTTTTTGAATTTGTATGTATTACAGTCAGAGAAACACTTAAGGATTTTGTCTTTCTCTTTGTAATTTCATCTTTTAGAAAAATTTTTTTTTTTTTTGTCTTTTGTCTTTTTCCGTGTCCGGCAACGGATCGCAACCCTCAGTGTTGCCTCCGTACCGGACCGGGGACCGGCAACGGGATCGCAACCCTCGGCGCTGCTCCCGCGCCTCGCTCAACCAGTGAGCAGGAACCGGTCTGCATGTGGGATCCGAACCCTTGGGTGGGAGCGCCGCCGCGCTTCCCAAGCGGCACACTATCCAGTGCGCCACTGGGCCGGCCCTAGAAAATTTTAAAATAATAGTAAGTAGACCAAAAAATATAAAAGAGATTTTTTCTTACCTGGAAAAATAGTTAGATTTCATATATTTAACCTAATGTATTTTTTGACATTATAGTTGCTGATAATTTTATTCAGTCATATAATACATTTTCTCCAAAGAGCTGGTGAGGAAATCTTAAATTACTTAATGACTAAGTGTTCATGGCAAGTGTTCTCTAAATAAAAGGTACTATTTTCCAGGAAAACATTTCCCTTGCCTGGAAACTTTTTGAAATGAAGCAGAGTTCTGCCAGCCTTGTAGCCTCAGCAAACACTTTATTTTGGGCTGTTAAGACTTCTACTCCTTGAACATTTTTGAAACCTTTTTTTCACACTCCTGGTAAAAACATTTATAAGACATTTTGGCAGTTATGGGCTGCACAGAATGTCTTTATTTTTATTATTATTATTTTTTTCCCTTTTTGTCTTTTTTCGTGACCGGCAACGGATCGCAACCCTCAGTGTCGCGCCTGTACCGGACCGAGACCGGCAACGGGATCGCAACCCTCGGTGTTGCTCCCGCATCTCGCTCAGCCAGTGAGCGGCCGGTCTGTGTGTGGGATCCGAACCCTCGGCGGGAGCGCTCCCGCGCTTCCCAAGCAGCGCACTGTAGCAGTGTGCCACCGGGCCGGCCCTGCACAGAATGTCTTTAAATGATAATTTTAAAATGTCCCTGACGTTAAACTGCTGATCTTAAAAATATTTTATCTTTTCAACTCTTTGTTTCCAGTGTAGACTTATGAATATTTTTTTTTCATACAATGCAACACACTCTACTCCCTGCAAAGCAATTAACAAATATATATTGAATATTAGCTGTATGCTGAGTATGGTGCTTGGTTAGGAGGATATAATACTTCTTTTTTGTGACATGGTTCCTACTATTAAAGAGCTTATGGTTTAGTTTGGGAAATAAGTGGGATGAAATTCAAAATATTTAACAAAAGATATGTTATGGGCACTGACTGGTTAGAACAGACCCTGGCTGGAAGCATCAAGCATCTCTGTATATATGGATGTGTGTTGGCTGAATACCAGCCTGGAAAGTACTACCAATATATTTGAGCAAGATAAAAACTGCCAAATTTTGGTTGAAATTTACAAATATTGTAGGAACAGCAGAGAGAGAGCAAGCAACAGGCACAGGCTGGTAGGGCTTCGTGGAGGAGGTGCTCCATGGCTAATGCATGAGTAAGGTTTAAATAGAAAGGAGGAGAAAGAAGGAAACGTGAGTACATGTTCAGAGGCTAGAATCAGCATGGCTTATTGTTAGGTGGGTGAGTAAATAAGCCAGTCTTCCTGTAGTGGTGATGGTGGTGGTAGTGGGGTTAGTAGAAAATACCAAACAAATAGATAGATTGAGGCCAGTTATGGAGTACCTTGAAAGTAAATTTGCTGTGGGAGGACAAAGAGAAACATCAATCATTTTTTATCTGAAATAGATCATAGGAGGCATCATAGAATAAAGGAATAGAAGTAATCATTGACTACTCAAACTCTTAGTACTATGTATATTCATTCCTTTCATTGGTAGTGAGATTGTATAAAAATTAACCCTCTTAGCCTCTGATCTTTTCATCTCTGAATTAAGGAAAAGAATATGTCCCTATTGACAGATTTCTCTGGCTTTTGTTGTATGGATCAAATGAAATAGATATTTATGAAGATGCTTTTGCGTTATAGAATTTCCTATAAATATAAAACATGGGGTTGTTGTTGATTGTGGGGTTGGTTTGTAAAAGCAATTTTTCACTTGTATATGTTAAGTTGGATAGATTGTAATAATAGATTACAGTGAGGAGACCCTGGAATCAATTATAACAATCTAGATCTGGGTGATGAGGGCCTCCTTTATGATGATGGTTCTGGAAATGGAGACAAAGATGTGGTGTTTCAGTTAACATTTGGCCCATGTAGTAACAATTCCACACATGACATATTGAATTCTTAGAATGGAAGCTGTGGACATATTTGATTACAGTTCATGATTTTATTTGTCAAGAATTAGGGCAGGGCTCTGCTGGACGATTCCTCCCTTCAGGGTATTTACTCAGTTTGATTGGTGGCATTCAGCTGGCAGATGAACTGGTCAGGAGGGATCCAACACAGTTTCATTCACATTAATAGAACCTTGGTGGGGTTAGCTAGAAGACTAGACCTAGTTGGGACTACATGTGGCCTCTCAGCATGGCATTCTTGGGGTAGTTGAAATTCTTATATGGCAGCAGGCATTCCCAAGAGGGAGTATTCCAATAGATCCCAGCAGAAGCTGTATGTTTTTTTCTGACTTAGCCTTGGAAGACTCAGCATTGCTTCAGTCATGTTCTTTTGGTTATGAGTGAATCTTTAGACCAGCCTGGATTCAGTCCACCTTTTGATGGCAAAGTGGCAAGATCATGTTATAGAAGTATATGTGGATGGGAGCTATTGTGGTGACTGTCTTTGAAAAACGCAATCTGCCGCATGAGCCAACTGAATGTGAGTGATAGAGGTCACTAGGGAGTTCTTAGTTGCTCCTGTTGTTTTAAGTCTTCGTGAATAGAAAAATGGGATTGATGTTAACAAAGCCAAGGAAACTGAAAGAGGTGATTGGTTTTATAAAGATGAATAAATTTGTTTTGCATGTGTTTAGTGTGGGATAGTGATGACATATCCTGGTGGAAATATTTAAGTTAGCAGTTGGAGATGGGGGATTAGTTTGGGTGATATAACAGAAACAGAGATGTAGATTTGTGGGTTGTCAGCATAAACATCATAGTAGGACTGCGGTCTTTAAGGGAGAGCATAAAAAGAGAAAAGAGTAGAGGACCAAGGACAGAGGCTTGTGAACAACTGTGTTTGAATGGTAAAGTTGAAGACATTCCAAAGCAGAATGAGGACCAGGGAGGACCCAGTGCCTGGTATCTCAGCCACTCCTAATCTCCTTTAAAGATCTCCTAATGCCTGTCATTATTGGCTTTTAACCAACCTGTTATAAGTTCTCAACTGTTGCTCCCAAACCAAGTGGGTCTTGATTCCTTTGGAGACATTTCAAATCTGCTGAACAGACTGTTTTACAGAGAACAATCTTTACAATGTGTTTGGCTTCCTTTTGTTTGTTTTTTATTTTTAAAAGAAAATTTGTTTCTTTTGGACTCCTTTTGAAAGCTTTTTATGAGGTTTTAAGTTATAAAAAAATTGTTTAGGCATACAACATTTAAAAAGTTTGCAAAAAGAAATCTGGGCATTCATGAAAATCCACAGAAACAGAGGCCAACTGCTGGCCACCTATTGGACTACAGCTGTTCTAAGGAAGGAAGCTCTTAAAGAGATTAATGGATAAATAACTGAAGAGTTAAACATGAGCCACATTGTTTGAATGGGTTTTTAACAGGATTATTCAAAATGTCTTCAAATGTAAACTGACTTCACCATTAAACAATCATCTAAGAATAAATAAGAATGGGAGACATTATTCTTTTTTCTGGGAATCTTTTGAAAGCAATGCTTGCACAAGCATACACATATACAAACAATATGTTGAGTTAATTTTCTGTAATCTGGTTTTCTTATACAGTGCTTTCTATTTGGAATTTGATGAAATATTCATATTCTCTTTAAAAAACATGTAATTAATTACCTGCCTAAGTATTTGGTTGGAGCAGCTAATAAGTACATTAAAGTCATAACTCTAAATTCAAGTTTGTGATGAAATTCATTATTTGCTTGCTTACTGTCTTTGACCTTAGTATTTGAAGTCATTCTTTCAATTAAAATGAACAGATTCTAAGTTAGGGTGTTAAGTTGGGGAATCTTTCACTTGTCCAACCATAAATTAAAAGCTTAGCTATAATGGGATGAAATTGTTGACTATAATTCTAAATATAGAAGGGAGGCTCATGAGTATTTGATGTTGTCTTACTCTTCATATATTTGTTCTGATTATCGAAATGTAGTTTAACCTACAAATATGAGTATTTCTTGCAATAATTACAATCATTTTCACATTATTGGCCTGAAAAAGTAAACTGTTAACATTTAGCAGTTTTTGTCATAAAATGCTAGTGTTGACTCATGGATATCAACAATTATGGTGGACAGGAGTAATTTAAATATGTAAACTTTCATCAGTTAATTATAGCTACTGCAATTCAATTTCAACAGAAAACCTCTCATGAGCAATTGAAATATAACAGTGAAAAAATAATTTCCTCTACTTTTCTGGAGAATAAAAGACCAAATCTCTAAAGAATATTCAGTTGAACAGGAAATAAATGTAGAATGTACTAGTTGAGATTTGTGAAAGAAGTGATTCAACTCTGAATGAAACAATATACAGTCTTCCTAAACTTTTATTTACATTTCATTTGGCAAATGTGTCTAAATAAGACACTTATTTCTCACTGAGTGCTCTGTGAACTTTATTTGAAATATTTATAAATATATAAAGAGTAGTGATGAGCCATCCTGGGGAGCCATATTAATTCTTTATAGAGAGAAACATTCTTTCAATTTTCTATTTCAGTAGTGGATTAAAAGTATTTGGGGAAAACCAGAAAGTCCTAATGTTTAAATTCTAAGGCTTTGTGTCTTTGGCTTGTGGTTTGTTAGTGACCCCTGAATTTATATTTTTATTTTTAAGCCTACTTCTGTAGTTGAATTAGATATTACCTTCTTTCTGGAAATTTGAACACTTGTTTCTAAAATCCTCACGTTAGTACTTTGTCATTTAAACACAATAGCAGAGCAACCTTGTTCCTAGTGAGTAACCTCTATCCCAGCTTTTTTAGTAAAGTTTTAGAGTTTTTTTAATATTACTTTTTTCCTCCTCGATTTCAGGGAATGGTTAACCAACTGTCTAATAGATCCTTTCAAAAACTTCTTTTAATTTACCATATCTTGCCCTTCTCCCCATGTCCCTCTGATTGGTTATTCAATTTCAGTTTGGTCGTTGTTGTTATTGCCTTTGCCTGCATTGGAGGCTTCAAAATATGTTTTAGCCTGCTGTAAACTTCAGCAATATTTGATGGTGGTGAGGAAGGTTAAGATGGCTTCTGATGGGCCGGCCCGTGGCTCACTCGGTAGAGTGCGGTGCTGGTAGCACCAAGGCCCCGGGTTCGGATCCCACATAGGGATGGCCGGTTTGCTCACTGGCTGAGCGTGGTGCTGACAACACCAAGTCAAGGGTTAAGATCCCCTTACCGGTCATCTTTTTAAAAAAAAAAAAAAGATGGCTTCTGTTGATATGTAGCTTTGTCACTGGATTTCATTTGGACGAATCATTTTTCAGACTTAAAATTTCTCCATGCGAGGGGGAAAATGGCGGCGGGAATGGAGCACCCGTGTCGGGACACAGCGCGATCCTGAGTGAAAAGATGGCTTCTGTTGATATGTAGCTTTGTCACTGGATTTCATTTGGACGAATCATTTTTCAGACTTAAAATTTCTCCATGCTTCAGGGTTATGTTCCCTTTTTAAAATGTGCATGCACATGCACATAGCTTTCCTGCACACATCTGTCAGTGTTTAATTTAATTGAAATAATAAATGTGAACCTTGAAAAAATAAACATAATACTTGACCAAAGAATGAATGGAGTGGAGAATTTAGCTTATGAAGTAATTGGAGATCGGAAAAATCTTTAAGTTAGGGAAAATAACCGTACTAAAAGAGTTTGAGGAAATGAAGGTAACATTTCTCAATTAACGATAGTAATATAACAAATAGGAACTCAACAAAAAATAGCTCTGTATTACCATACATAGGTGGATGGATGAAGCATTTGGAAAGCCACTTTGTAGTCAGGGAATTTGATTTTATTGGCACAAAATAGTCTAATGACCAATTAGCTGGGTATACAGCATATGTAATTTGATTTCAGTCTGTGGGTTTTATGCTTATCTTAGAATACTTATCCACTATGAGTGAGATAGCTCTGTGGATAGAAGTTAGGCTAATGTGTTTATGGAACAATAATTTGCGTCAGTGATCTGCTCAAGACAGCACAAAGGCCTGAACACCAGCTGTAGCCTGGCCTGTTCATTTCTATTACTTTTAGTAGGTGCTCAGGTTATAGCACTTAGCTTAGAAAACAACAACAAAATTTCCTACCTTTTCCCTGTCAATTCCACTTCTTTTTTTTTTTTTTAGATTTCTGACCCCTTGATTGTGAAAATCAAAGCGATCCAATTCCTTCCCCACTCTCACCTCTTCAGGGTATAGAGGAAAGAATATTGAGCCATGAATTAGAGCTGAGTTTAACACCACTAGCTTTGTTAACACTAGGAAAGCCATTTAACCTCTCTGGGATGCTGTGTCCTCTTGGATAAAATAAGAGGGTTCAGCTCTCTAGGGCCTCTTTCCTAGAGTCCTTAGAGAGCTCTAAGCAGTCTGCTTATTGTACAATGCTGCTTTCTAGTTTATGATTGGGAAAGTTTGGGGATTTTGGGTATGAAAATCGAGGGAAGTTGGATACATTTTTAGTAAGCTTCCTTTAGAATTGGTAAACTGATCTCATGGGAGTATTTTGTAGATTAATAACATTTAGTGTTAGAGTTGTTTATGATGAACCTTGAACCTCTTGTAAGAAAGTTATAATTTTATGAGGTACTCAGAGGCTAAAGACACTGTGTATTTTGTACTAATTTGACGTTGCAGTCAAATAAAACAAAAGAACCTTCAGACAAAGAGGATGTCTGCTCTTTTAGTGAAAAAGCATTCACTAACAAAAGCAGGATTTTGGAATTCCCCATGGCTGTGGTTGGTGACTGCATAGAGTTGACACAAAGAACCAAGGACTGCTTCACTCAGGAACCTTTCCCTTTTTTTTGCTGACTGCTGGATTGTGTGATGAGGAGTCAAAACAAACAACTAGGGTTTGCTGCATTGTTCTTGGGAGCCTTGCATGGTTCCATTTTTACCTCTCAATTCCTTCATTATCATAAACACCAGCAACTCTGGAGTTTTGAAATCACTCCTTCATAAAGTAATCTTTGCTGGGGAGTAGACAAAACATTCATTGAATAGTCAGAACTGTAGATTAGAGTATTGTGTTTTTATAGGCACAGTGACCTCACCACTAGAAGCCTTAAAGTTCCAGTGCCTCTTTCCATACCTGGTTTTTTAATTTTGTGTCTACCTGAAGGCACGGCTAATGTGCAGCAGCTGGCACCAACACAAGTTGGTCTTTGTTTAATTATTCAACAAAAGATTTCTTGAACATCTACTGTGTGCCAGGTGCTGTGTTAGATGAGCTTACATTGACCACTGAGAGTATGATGTAGTTGGTCAGAGTTGCTGTGAACCTGGAGACAGTTATTAGAGTCTGAATCTGAAACATTTATCTCCGTGGAACTAAGAGAGCAATGTGAAGACCTGGACAAAGGACTAAGGCATGTGTGGGGTCATCATGCAGTGTTTTGGGACATTCTTATCAGGAGCTTTGGGTACTTATATACTTTAGGGTCATTGCCTTTTCTGTTTGTAGCAGTAACTCAGGGAATAATATCTCATCGAATTTTCAAAGCATTTTTACAATGATTTTATTTTTATTCTTAGGCACTGAGAGATCAAGTGATTTGTCCATAGCCACGTAACTGGTCAGTGGCAGAGCCAGCACTAGAATCCAGATGTTCTTCTGGAACATTATACTGTTCAAGCAGTTTAGCAAAAGTTTATTGATCACCTGTTATATATAAGGAATTGTGATAGGTAGACATTATAGAGGATAAAATATTGGTAAACATGGGCCTTGTAATCTTTGGGATTAGATAAGTAAGCTGGATAATTTACAAAACAGAAATTAAAGACCAAGACAAAGGTTCATTTACTGAGGTGTCTATTCCAGGTGATGGGAAGAATAATGAATGCCATTAACAAAAAAACAGCAAGGCGAGAAGAAGGGCCTGATAGGAGGAGGCAGGATAATGCTTTAGACATGTTGAGTTTGAAGTGGTGTTGGGAGGCTGCCCAGAGGGATAGCAGATAGCTGGAAATACACATCAGGAGATTGGGAGAGGTGTCAGTGTTGGAGAAAGGGTGACCTGGGACTCCCCCCAATTTTTTAGTACTAGAAGTTCAGCATTCTGGGAAACCTGTCAGTCCCAGGCAGGTAGGGACAACTGGTCACTCTGGCTGGAGGTATGTATTTGAAAGTTAGCCAAACAGAGGAAATAGTTGAAGCCATGGACCTGGAGGAGGTCTCCTAAAGAGCCTTGAGAGAGAAGGGAAAAGATTACCGCCTCAGATTAAAGGTTATGTCTATTGTTAAAACTCATTGATCATTTGAAACATAGTTTCTACCCCATGTTCTCAAGGGTACAAACCCCAGTTAAATAACACTTTATGTCAGTCTGAACTTTATTTGGTTTTGAACCCTATACTTGGTTGTGTTCTTGAATCTTGGAAAACCTTTCTCTTTTGGTATAGCATATAGGCTAATAGCGTTGACTTTGATAGATTACTTGGGGATTTCGGTAGGAAATACTTTGTATGAGTGCTATGACCTTGGTATGTGGAGATTTGCGGAAGGTGTTTATACCTGTTTCAGGAAGCTAAGGAGTTGAATCACCTACTGGCTCTAATGGTGGCACCTCTTGTCATTGGAGTACACTTTTGTTTATACTTTCTTTTCTAGTTACTGTATGCTGTTTCTTATTCAGCCAGGTTTATTAGAATGGCATACTCAGCAGAGTTGGTAAATATAGGTGATTAATTCAATAGATATTGAATTGCTCCCTATTGGATGCCAGGCCTTGTTCTAGGTGCTGAGAATAGAAAAATGGACAGCATAGAGTGTGTCCCTGATATCATGGAGCTTTTATTTTAAAGGATATAGAGAAAATAATAATAAACTATCAGATAGGAGTATGTATTTTGATGTGATAAAGTTTGGTGGTAAGGAAAAGTCTCTCTTTCCTCTTGGACTAAAGTAACATTTAAGCCAAGGCCTGAGCAACAAGAAGCAGCAGCTTTTTGAGGAAGAGTTTCCTAAGCAATGGGAAAATATATTACAAAAGTCCTTGGAGTGTTAAAGAACAAAATGGTAAAAGGTGAAGTTGAGTGAGGTTGTCCAGGTATGTATAGCTTTGTGAGCCCATATAAGTTTGGATTTTGTGCTTCCTGGAAATCTTTTTTTTCCTGAGAGTCTCCAACCACATGGATATAAAAGTAAAAGTTATCTTGGGAATTGTATAAACATTAATATGTATAGACCCTATACAGTAGCTTTAAGATTATGAACAAGTACTTATGTGTGTGTTATGGAGTTGCATGGAAGGGGAGGAGGGCCTAATGGGAAAATGAGAAACTTCATGAATGTATAAAATAAATGGAAGTAAGCTTTCTCTTCCCAGAAAGTGTACTATTTTTCTCTAAGCTGCCTTTATCCTCCTCCTCTTTTACTACCTATACTTGGAACCTTAAGATCAGTTTGTGCAGTATCATCAGTAGTTGATTTTAGACTAGTGCACGGAATATTTAAAGCATGTAACTTGTGAAAGCAGGCACCTCTTTTTTACATTGTCTAAATCTAAAGGGATGCTACTCCAAGTGTAAGGGTGTACTCCCCCACCCCAGTTTAGAATCAGTAGTCTGTATTGTTTCTTATGTTATAGGTAGCTAAAAGCTTTGCTTTATAAAACTTTGGACTTGGGTGAGTGTTGAGATAAGAAAAATGGAATTCCACATAATATTAATATGGTAGAGATTTGGAGGTGATTCTAATATTATCAAATCATCTTTTCATCTACTTTCCCTGAAAGCCTCATTCCTTTTTTTTATATGTAGATAGGAACATGTTTTTTAGTTTCCTCTGATTTTATCTTTATGGAAGGATACAACTCTATGTGTTGTATTGTGTTTTAGACCAGTACTAATTATCCCCTCTACACCTTGGTTGCCTGTGTATCACTTACACTGATATGTGTTGTATATTGTTTTAGGAATCTAGAAGTTTGTTATTCTGACTAACCAGTCTATGACTTTGTTATTGTTGAAATCATCATTTATTGTCATTTTCATTCAGATGATGATGGTGATGACTGATGATATTGAGTTTGGGTAAACATTATGTCATTTACTTTGTATCTAGGTTAGAGACAAATTCTGGTTTTCTCCCAAAAACAAACTCATTTTTTTCTTGGCCTTATTTAAAATTATTTAAATGGTTGGCAAGTGAAAAATAACAAAAGAGAAATAAGGAACCATGATGAGGTAAAAAATTTATTAACAATCGTCAAATATATAGCTTTGTTTTTATTGATGTTTATTTTTCTTGATATCATAATTTATTTGAATGAATTTTCTTTTTTTTTTTTTTTTGTCTTTTGTCTTTTTTCCGTGTCCGGCAACGGATCGCAACCCTCAGTGTTGCCCCCGTACCGGACCGGGGACCGGCAACGGGATCGCAAGCCTCGGCGTTGCTCCCGTGCCTCGCTCAGCCAGTGAGCGGGAGCCAGTCTGTATGTGGGATCCGAACCCTCGGACGGGAGCGCCGCCGCGCTTCCCAAGCGGCGCACTATCCAGTGCGCCACCGGGCCGGCCCCTATTTGAATGAATTTTCATTTGGAGTTGTTCTTCAACCTGACAAAATAAAAGCCGTGTTTATGGGGAAGGGAAAGGGTTTTCTTCTTTCTTGTGCTAAAAGGCCTTAGTGATAAAAGCTTGGTAAGTAAATTATTATTTGATAAATAAAGATTTCGGCAGAGACTTTACCCTTACTTAGTTGAGGTTACACATGATTAATTTCCTGGCAACTGGGTCTTGATACTTTTCTGGGAATTTTGCTTCATATATTGGCTTTAAATGTACTTCATGTTTAAATGTGAAATTAGTTGCTTTGTGTTTGCAGGTGAAATAATTTCTTTAGGCCACCATGAATCTTTCAGTTAATGTAAGAAAACAGTTTATTAACGGTAATAAACTTCTCCAGTTCCCCAAGGGAGTTGGAGTATCTACAAAATGAATGAAACACAGTTCACTTCAAGTCAATCACAGATGGGTTATCTGCTGAGTAGATTTTTCTGTAGGATATTTTCATTCTCCATCTAGCTTTCCATCATATCATCCAGTTTATTTAGAACTACTTTGACCTCAGCCCTGATGCTAGATATTCAAAGGTGAAATCAATCTGAAAGGTAACCTGAATAAATCATGATTAGGAAGATGAATTCTTAAAAACAATGTACTCTGGTAATACATTCAAGAGCCACTTGAAAATGCTTTCTGAATTATGTGCCATTGGAATTTTTATTTTACTGCTCTGTTTCTAGGACAGAGCAGAGTGCAAAGCAAATTTACTAGGTGCTTAATACATCCTTTTTTTTTTTTTTTGTACTTTTTGAGACCGGCCACACTGCGCTCAGCCAGTGAGCGCCCTGGCCATCCCTATATAGGATCCGAACCCATGGCGGGAGCGCTGCTGCGCTCCCAGCGCTGCACTTTCCCAAGTGCGCCACGGGCTCGGCCCTTAATACATTCTTTTTAAAATGGAAGAATGAAATCCACTGAAGCAAGTAATAGGGAGTTGATAGTATCTTTATCATGAGGCAGATCAAGCCAAATAAGCATTTAGGGCAAGCACCTTGAAGTAATGCTGTTTTATTAAGAAATGGCTTTGGTGTTGATCTACATTTTAATTCTCTCTCTGCCACTTAATTGCTGTATAACCTTGAGCAAATTATTGCCCCCCCTTTTTAACTAATTAAAAAAATTAGTGTGAAATATTTGAACATATTTCTATACCTGGGAGGTATAGCGAATACTGTAATCAACAGTTGCATAGCCACAATGTAAATACCTGGAGAAAGGCAGAGAGAATGGCAGGTGCAGAAGTCCTGAGATGCATGGACTCAAGGCATTTAGGGAATATCAAGTAAACCATTTATGACTGGAATGGTGTGAGCAAGGGAAAGAGTTGTAGAAGATGAGATCAGAGAAGTAATGGGGACTAAATAGTCTAAGACATTGTGTAAGCACTTTGACTTTTACTGAGTAAAATAGGAAGCCATTGGAGGGTTTGTGAACAGAGGAGGGACATGATCTGGCATTTTAAAAGGATTTCTTTGACTGCTGTGTTGAGAATAGGGTATAATAGTGAATACAGAAAGACTAGTTAGGTTGCAATACTACTATAATTCAGGAAAGAGATAGTGATGGCTTAGAGAGTGGTGGAGATAGAGAGTAAAAAGTCATCTGAATTTGGATGTAATTTGACAGTAGAATAGGGCAATGGATGTTGACATATTAGATATGGTATTTGAGAGAAAGGATGACACCGAAGGTTTTAGCCTGAGCCTCTAGAGAGAGAGATTTGTTATTCATTTATTAGGATGGGGAAAGCTGTGGGTAGAATAGGGTTTGGGACAAAAACCAGGACTTTAGTTGGGGCATGTTAATTTTGAGATATCTAGTAGACTGATTGAAACTATTCTTGGTTTTCTTAACTTGGCTGAAGTACATCCTTTAGAATTTCTTTTAGTGAGGGCCTCTGGGAGATAGACTTACTCTTTGTATATTTCAAATTGTCTTTATCTTACCTCCACTTCTGAATTTAGTTTAACCTGGGGTAAAATTTTGATTGACAGTTACTTTCCTTCAGTGTTTCTAAGATATGTACTATGTGTTTTATTATTGCCAATGAGATACTTGTGTGGTGTAATTGATATTCCTTTGTAGATATCCTGTTTTTCCTCTAAATATCCTGTTGCTTTAAAGGTTTTTCACCTAATCACAATTTTACTGTGTTATGTGTAGGTATGGATATATTTACTTGGAGTAGGTACTTGGAATGTATTTTGAATCTAAGGCCTTGTGACTTTCTTCAATAGTGGAAAATTTTTAAATATTTCTTTGAATATTTTCCTACCAATAGTTACTCTATTCCTGTTTTCTGTAATTCCTTAGATTTAAGTTGGATTCTCCTAAACTAGCATATGTATACACATGCATACATTTAAAATTTTTGTTGTTCTGTGTACTATTTTGAGTAAATTTCCCAGAAAACTGTCTTTTCAGTCACTAATTCTCTAGAATTCATCTGTTTTTTTTTTTTAATTTTGAAAGTAGACTTCCATTTCTGATATTTCAAATATCTTTATTTTGCCCCACCTGGGGGCCCGGGGTATGGAGCCGGGCACTGAACCCCTCTGCCCACACCCAGGCACACTGCAAGTGCTTTGGGGCCCTGCCTGGGGGTCTGGTGCATGGAGCCTGGGACTGGACCCCCCCCCCTCCCGCCCACACCCATACCACTAGTGCCTTGGAACCCCCGCCTGGGGTCTGGAGCTGGGAACCTGACCCCCCCATCCCCCACGCACACCTAGGCACACTACAAGTGTCTGGGGGGCCTGCCCGGAGTCCTGAGGCATAGAGCTGGGGACTGGACCCCCCACAACCAGGCACACTGCCAGTGCCAAGGAGCATGCCAAAAACATCACCACCATGTGGGTGGCCCACCACAGTAACCACAGCTGCCGTGAAAGTGGCTAGACATCACAACCACCATGCAGATGGTCCGCCAGCCACTGGAGTACATTGATACAAGGATAGTCACCAGCAGAGACCAAAGAAAAGAAGAGAATGTCTTTCTCCACAAAGCCCATTCCAGAGTGACAGAAGAAGCATCTGCTCAATGATAGTATTGGGGGACCTGAACATACCTCTCAGCATTGAACAGATCATCTAGGCAACAAATCAGCAGAGTAACCATTACTCTTTCAGAAGAAGAGAAGAACTCTAGGGTTACCAGTGGTGGGAGGGGGGAGGGGGAGGAGAATAGGGAGAGATTGGACAAGGGGCATAAAGAATAAGTACAATTTGTAACAATGTGCATACTAGTAATATTGATTTGATCAACGTGTGTCAGCATTGAATCCCAAAAATATGTATAATCAATGATTCAATAAAAAAAAATCTTTGTTTTTATGTATGCTTGTTCTTATTTTAGTACTGCCTGTTTTTTATAATTTCTTGCTCTTAAATAGAAGTTACTCCTTCATCTATCTCTTGAGTGTACTGGACATTATTTTAAGGTGTTTGTCAGACTGCTCCGTAAAATTAGTTTTGTATGGAGTGAATTTATGTTCATGTTCTAATTATTGATTTTTTAAAGATTATATTTAATTTTAATTAAAGAATTATCATTATTTTATTATTGTTATTATCATTATTATTATTATTGGTGACTGGCTGGTACTGGGATCCAAACCTGTGACCTTGGTTTTATAACACCACGCTCTAACCAGCTGAGCTAACTGGTCAGCCTAGATTGTCTTTCTTAATACAACATTTATTTTTGTATTTTGAATTTTGGTTTGCTGGCTATGCTTGGAAACCTTTTTTCACTTATTTCTCTGGGCTCATTCCTCTCTGTCAGAGGAAGTAGATTAGATAGTGGCATTTTGGGTCTCCCACCCCACAAGTTTATCAGGGATGTCACCAGTCTAGTCACTGAATTAACAGTCGGCCTGGTTCTGCTTATGGCTTTTCCTGGTATTGCAGCCCCAGGCAGCACTGGCAGTAGCCCTTTTTTCAGTCTCTTTTCAGGAGAGAGAAGGCCACTGAAATTTCCTGTTTGCTGGGTACAATGTGAGTTTCCCCACAGGAACTGACTTCTTGGCCACCACTGCTGCTTCTAAATTTGTAACCCAGTGGATCTCTGGTATCAGCATATGCACTGCTTTGCATTTCTATTCAGTTTTACCTGGGTGATTATCTTGTTTTTGATCTCGGCCAGTTTGGGGGTTTCTGTTTATATGTTTTGGTTATTATTAATATGTGTCGTGTGTGTGTGCATGGGGGTTGTCTTGTCAAAATGTAAACCAACTGTCCCATCTCTATCAGAAGTTCAAGTGAAACTCTTTTAAACTTGCTTTTCTCATAATAATAGATAATTTTAGAAAATGACTGTTAAGAACGTATTAAACACCTTACAAGAATAAACTCATTTAATCCCCCCAACAACCTTCATTTTCTAGAAGAGGAAAGTGAGAAATGGAGATGTTTTCTAACTTGTCCTGGATCATACAGCTGTTAGGTGGCAGAGAAGGGATTCTAAACCAGATAACCCATAGTTTGTGTTCCTAACCACTGTGATATACTCTCTCATCTGTCAGTTGGAAAAAATAATACTTTCTCATAATTTGTTGCCAGGATGAAGGCGTGAAAAGCTTGGTGTTGTATCTGATGTATGATAAACATTCAATAAATGTTTGTTTTTCTTTCCTTTGTGGCTGGCAGGTATATTTCCAATATAATTATTTAAATAAAACTTGTAAGTATATTTTGTTTAAAATATAGTATGTTTCATTTTAGTAAAAAGGATGTGAGTTCTATTATTGGACCAAATTTCCTTGTATGGCTGTGGGGGCAGGACTGACCTGGGAGAGATGTAGAACAGGAAGCAGGGAAGCAAGGAAATTAGAGAAATAGGGTCCAATGGCATCATACAAATTGGAAACCAGACAATTAAAGGACTCTGCAGAGAAGCTGGTTTGATCCTGGGGAATTCCAGAGCAGAAGAAAGTTGGGACTAGATGGTAGGAGGTGCTTCCTTGAGCATTTCCCAGAGCTCCTGAGGTTCCTGGGTCCTTGGCACTGGGCAGAGTGGGATCTGTTGAGGGCACTTTGCCAGCCTTGACCTATTAGAACGGCGAAGTCGAGCTCAAATTCCACCCCTTCCATAACACCCCTGTATACCTTATGCTCAGTAGTTATTCTTCTGGCTTTTGTCTTCAAATTCCCCAAATTAACAGGGAGCATTTGGTCCTTAGTATGTAATACTCAAGTGAATAAATAGACCTGGATAACTGTTTACAGTTATATTAGCCAAGAATCTAAATCAGGGAATTGCTTCTGGGGCCTTGACTTAAGCTATTTCTCCAGTCCTCTCATCTCTTACTTCCTTAACCCCAGGTATGTGGGCCTTTTACCGTTTTACCTACACATCCTTCGAAGTCGAGCTCAAATTCCACCCCTTCCATAACACCCCTGTATACCTTATGCTCAGTAGTTGCCCCAAGTAAATTAGAAGCTTTGAGAAAAGAAAGGTGCTTGTGAGTACCATTGCAGTATTTGGGAGAAGTTTCATCAATTTGGATGAATAGGGATAAGTATGGAGACCATAAACAAATGCTTAGTTGGGAATATGGGGTATATGTGTTTGTGGGGTGTATGTGTGTGTTGTGTGTTAATATGGGAACCAGCAAAGAGAATAACTTTACCAAAAATAAGGTCTGTGTAGGAATTTGGAAAAGTTAAGGTTAGATTTAAGTAGGAGAGTTGGGTCCAGGTCATAGGCAATCTTTCAAGCTAGGAGAATTTGATCGAGGTGGAAGAGGAGTTAGATAGATTGAGATTTGGTTAATAGTCAAGAGCCATTTCTAAGTAGATGCAAGGAAGGGTGATGCATAGTGAGACAGCCCACTCTGATCCCAGACCTGCCTGCCTTCCGGAATTGGTTGGTTGTCTAGAACCTCTGTTTGCCAGCTCAGGGAGGCCCAGGAGAGGCTCACTGACAGTGTTGAGGAACATTGCTGAACTAGTATTTAGTGGATGAGGGGTCTTCAAAAAATTCGTGGAAAGATTTGTATTACCTTTTAATTCTGTTTTTCCAGGAACTTTTTGAAATACCCTCGTGCTAGTATTTCAGTGCACTTGATAGGAAAAGTAAGGAAATCGGAAAGTACCCCTTATCTTATGTAGTTCCTTTTCCCCTTAGTTTTTCCTACATAGTAAATCGCTACAGAAGACTTGACCTTAGACTGCAGCATTATCTGTAAGCTAATTCTAAATTGCCCATGGTCCTATGCTGGGGAAGAAGAAAATACAAGTAAATGAAATCCACAGATAATATGAGATCAAGTAGTTTTTGCTTTCTTTACTTCTGTAATTCCAACTTTTTTGGATGGTTAGATCACACACAAAAAAATGACTTCTGCTTTAATTTTCTCTTTTTTTCCCTCTTTTCCCTGCTCACCCATTTTGAAACAGATTAGCCCAAATATACTTTAGTCTGTAACTGTATCCTTAACACTTCAATAATTGCTCTGAGGAATTTGGATTTCAGTTTTTGATTGGGCAACTATGTGAGGATTATACCAACCTGGCAATGTTAGTAATAAACTAGAGAAATTATCCCATGAAATACAAGGCATTTATCTTAATTTTAAAAATAAATAAAATCCAGTGATTGGGGAGTAAATTCAATCCTTAAAAATATAAAAGTACGGGAAGTTTTTTTTAAATGAAAAAATTCAAACATATGAATGTGTAAAGTAGAGAGAATAATTTAATGAACCGCCTTTATCCATCGTCCAGATTCAACAGTTACCAAAGTTCTGTCACACATGCTTCATCTGTCCCTTTTCGTAGTTGTTTGCTGAAGTACTATAAAGTACATTCCCAATGTGTGATTTTTATTCCTACACACTTCAGTATGCATCTCTAAAATATGGACACTTTCTTCCGTGTTCACAGTGCTATTGGCACTTCCTGTAAATAATTTCTTGATGTCATCTAATATGTAATTTCCTGTATTACTTGACAACATCTTTGTTAAGTATATTTGTTTTGTTAAAATCATATTTGTTAAATCATAATGTTAAAATATATTTGGTTTGTTAAAATCAGGATCGAAACAAAGTTCACATGTTGCACTTGGTTGTTATGTCTTTGGATCTCTTTTAATCTAGTGGTTGAGATTTTTGGTAGCTGGTGGTCTGGCGGCTGGGGGTAGGGTGAAAGAAGCAGGGGTGAAGTGATTGATTTTTAAACCATGCTAAAAGGAAACCTTTAACATTACAGAGACTGCTGGGAATAGGGAGATTTGATTGTAAATATGTGGCTGAAATAGTTTTTAGGTCTGTGTCTAACTTTTTAAAATGCCTCCTTTAAAATAGTATTATTTATATATAGTTTTTCATATATAAAACATACAGCTAAATTTTAGTTGCTGTTTGGAATGTCTAGTCAGAAAATGAAGTTGTCTATTTTACACCAGACTGGAATAAAGAAAAACCCAAATGTGTTTCTAAGAGATCTAATAATTCTCACTATGAATTGGAAATGAGTTATCTTTCTACAAAATGTCTTCCTCTATTTAAATGAGTATTTTTCCTTTGGGCTTTATCTATTTATTTTCATATATTAATTTCAGTTAAATCTAGGTCCTATCTTCCTAAGATAATTTTTGTCCACCTACCACTGAATATGGATAATGTTATGCAATCCAGTAGGGCAAAGTTTAAAAATTAAAAAAAAAAAAAATTAAATGTTCTTAAGCACTCTAGGATAACACTTAATGTAATAGAGCAGAAGCTCACTGAAATAATGTTCAAATAACTTCAAAACATTTATGCCTCTTCCCAGATAACTTGCTTTCTTAATTCTCTATCGCATCTGGTTGAAAATTTTATTTGTTTCAGGCCACATTTTGAGAAAAAAAATGGTTACTAAAATGTAGTTTAAAGTGTGTTTTGTTTGATTATGTATAATCTCTATAAATATAGAACTTAAACTATAAAGCTACATTCTCTTTGTTGGAATTCTTGAGTCTCATAGTATAAAACAGCTGTGAGAACTTGATTAACCTTCAGAACATTTTGAGTATGGATGTGAGACTATGTTTTAAAGCTTATTTTGCAGACAAGACGTGCTTTACACACAGTAGTTGTAAGAAATGGAATTTTTAATAGCTTCAAATCCTAAGTCCCATAATAAAGAGGAAAATAGGTGAAAACTACAAGTGGGACATTTTTAGTTCCATCCCCTCCCCCCCGTATAAGCGTATTTATTATTATTTATTCTTTTCTAACATTGTTAATGAATGTCAGTAGTGTGTACTTTTACTTTTTGGTACCTGATAATTCCAAATGTTTGTGTATTTGTGCCTTTTAGGTGCCCTAATGTGAGTCTGCAAAAACTGCCAGAACAATGGTTATGGAATGTTTTAGAGGAAATTAAATGCAGTGATCCTTCATCTAAACTCTGTGCTACAAGGCGCAGTGCTGGAATTCCTTTCTACATACAGGTACTTATCTATAGGACTGCACCTATTTGTTTATTTGTCTTTTGATAATGTATTCTAACCCCTTTGACATGTGAGTAAGCATATTGCATGATGGACATTTCTGTCTCTTCAATACCATAGCATTTGTGGCTTTGTTTTAAGGCATGAACAGTGTGTTCCTGTGACAGATCTGTTCTTGGAACAAACCCCCTAAGAGGTCAGTCTTGCAATATAAACAGAGGGTGGTACAGATTTCCACCTGTGTATTAAGTAGGCAGACATCACTGTAGCACATTCATCTCTCACTTCAAGGAAGTGCACGTTGCTTTTTTTTTTTTTAATTACAAAAAAATAGTCTTCCTCTTATTTCAAGACCCTCAAGATTCTCTGTAGGGAACCAGTCTTAACAGTTTCTTTTCAATCCTTCCATAAAACGTCCATCCATAAAATGATCATAATCTTAATAGCTGACATTTATTAGTGGTTATTTCACATATTTTACCTCATTTAATCCTTCTTTAAACTCCGTGAGATAGACATTGCTGTCATCCATATATTCTAGTTGAAGAAACTGGGGCTTAGAAAAGTTAAGTGACTTGCTAATGGCCACAGAAATAGTAAAGGCCAAGCTGAGACTTGTGCCCAGGCAGCCTGACTCCTGAGCCCCTCTGCTTGTGATGATGTGTATGAGTGCATTTTCCTTTTGAACACAGAGAAAATGTATTTATGTATACTTTCTCCTTGCTTTTTTTCACTTAACATCATACCCTAAAGATTGCCCCGTTATCAGCATACCCAGATATTGCTGTTGATGGGAAAATATTTTATTTCCACAGTGTAGAAATTAAGAGACTATCACCTTCATGATCCTGAAGAATAAAAACCATTGTTTTCACAATACTAAATCAGACCCCATCCTGAAAAGCCTTTAATATTTAATAGTCAGTAAGATAAAGTTCAGGAATGGGATGGTATAATAAAAGGAATGAAAAGAAGAGAAATGAAGTCTCTGTTCTTTTTTTAGTGCCACTACGTTTTTTTCCTTCTCTTTCTTATTCCTCTCTCAATTCCCAAAGTCACTTCATAATTTTTGGAGACAGTGGGCACCAATTATGGAGGTTGTTGACAGAGATCGTTGGGGTAATTCTACTGGATGGATTTTGCTGACCTTCAAAAATCAGCTCCTCTCTGATCTGACCCATTCTGGATCAGTGTGGTTCATTCTCCTGCCTGTAATTCATTCTGATCTGGTGTGTTTATGCATTATTCATCTGTCTGAAGACAAATGTTAAGGAAACACTGAGTTGTTTGTTTGTGCTGCTTATTTGTGCTGTGTGCTTATTCTACCTCTGGTGCCCAACTTGTACAAAATACTGGTTATCGTGACAGAGTGATCAGGAGGTGCACTTTCTTACCCTAGCGTTGGCAAGAGTGTCATAATTTTGACCAGCTCTTTGAAGAAAAAAAGTCATGGTTCCCAGGAGACATTTCAGTAATTGCATGTAGCTTTCTTACTTATTTTACATGATTAAAGTCTAAATCATTAGGAAAATCTGCTCACAGAGAGTCCCCATGTCTTTTAGCATGACTTACCAGTAAAGTTATATTCTTTGTTTTGGTGGACTCCTCTGCTTAGTGTTAGCTATGGAGAAAAACTGCCTGCTTAGTTTTTGAGCTTACCTTTGTGTAGATAGATAAAACATTTTTTAAGAATAGTCATTTTAAAAAGTAATGTATGTTTTCAGAGCATAAATATACTGTCAGAAATTTCTTTTGAACCTAACTCTTTTTTTGAGTATGTGTCTTTATGTACCTCTTCTATGGAATATAAATGCTTCACAAGAAGTTGAGTAGCTTGAAACTTTCACTCTTGGGAGCCATACAAATGAAAAGTAGTAGATAGAGAGGAAGGGAGTCTGAGAATGTGACTGAAATGATTTTTCTTTAACAGCTTTATTGAGAAATAATTCACATACTATAGAGTTCACCCATTTAAAGTTCACAATTCAGTGGTTTTTAGTATATTTACAGAGTTGTACAACCATTGTACAATCCAATTTTAGGACATCACCCCCAAAATACCCCACACCTATTAGCAATCACTCTCCATTTCCCTTTACCTCTGCTACTCCCAGCCCTAGGCAACTACTAATCTACCTTCTGTCTCTATAGATTTGCCTCTTCTGACCATTCCGTATAAATGGAATCATACAATATATGATCTTTTGTGTCTGGCTTCTTTCATTTAGCATGTTTTCAAGGTTCATCCATATTTTAGTTTGTAACAGTACTTCATTCCTTTTTATTGCCTCAAGTTGTTGATATCTGATTTTTATGTTTAATGGATATTGACAAAATGTTGGATACAAAGTAAATAGCAGCTCCTTGAAAATTCAAATTAGGACCCCTTTGGAATTTATAGTATTTTTTTTGTCCCATGGACAAATGCTATGATTTGAGTAGTCCTCTAGGTATAGATTGTTCTGTGAAAAATTATATAACTAATGAATCTCCAGGGCACTTTAAAATACTTTTAAGAAACTCAATTCAGGATTTTTTTGTTTTTTAAGTAAAAGAGAATTTTTTTGTTGAATTAATTTGTTACTAAAACTGACTTGCTTTTCGTATCTGAGACCTGCCACCAAATTATGGTTCTTAAGAAATTGTCAATAAGAAACCTTTCTCAGCCTCTCAGCATTATATAATTAACAAGCAAACTGGAAGTGTAACCTTAGAGATAACATGATTTCACCTTCACCTAATTTTACAGATGAGAAATCTAAGGGATGGGAGGTTAAGCCACTTGCCCAAGGCCACATGGCTTAATTAACTTGCTTTGGTAATCACTTGTTTTTATAAAAGGGGGTTTTGCATTTTGGGATTGATTCAGGGAAGCAAATAGGTGTGTCTAAAATGAGAGCCTTGTTAATTTTTGTCTTGTTTTTCCATAGGCACTGTTGGCATCTGAACCAAAGAAAGGCAAAATGGATTTGTTGAAAATAACAATGAAAGAGTTAATCTCTTTGGCTGGGCCTACAGATGACTCTCAGAGCATTGTCCCCCAGGTAATAGTGGATATACACAAACACTGCTAGGAGGGCAGTGGTTTTGAATCTTTGCTGTATTTAAAAAAATATATATATATATCTACTAAAGTTATAGAACTCTTGAAGATTGGACAGATATTTGAAGCATATTTGAATAGTTTTTTTTTTTTCTGTATACAAAAGGTCTTTCCTGTATACAGAATTAATCATTGCTTTAGTTATATATATATATCTACTAAAGTTATAGAACTCTTGAAGATTGGACAGATATTTGAAGCATATTTGAATAGTTTTTTTTTTTTTCTGTATACAAAAGGTCTTTCCTGTATACAGAATTAATCATTGCTTTAGTTGACATACATTGATCAAAATGAACTATTTTCTTGTTTGTTTTTGTTTTTTGGGTTTTTTTGGTGGCTGGCCAGTATGGATAACTGAACCCTTGACCTTGGTGTTACAGTGCTGTGCTCTAACCAACTGAGCTAACTGGCCAGCCCCCAAATGAGCTATTTTTAATGTGGTGAAAATATCCAACTTACATAAGATATTTTATAATATTACTATTGCATCTAAAAATTTGAAAATGAACATGCTATCTCTTTAAAACTTCATGTGTGCTTCTTTGAGTTGATGTACATTTTTTAGTCAACAGTTGAATATTTCCCTAATATATAGTATCTAATTTTGGTATATTCACATTTTAATTTTAGCTAATATTTAGTCCCTTTTAGTCACTTCCTGTGTATATGAAGTTGGGTTAAGCACTCCTCACATCTACTCCACTGCTATAGGTAGTAAATACCTGTCAAATACTTCTTGTGCCTTATAGTCTAGGCTTATTCAGTAAATACTTCCTATCCAACTGTGGGAGGCACCTGGTAGGTCAGGGAACAGACTGAGAGCTGAAGTTTACAATCAAGTTCAATAAGTACACATGATTTTGTTTCAGAGCCTGTGGGAAGTGTTAAAGGAGAGCCCATGGGCCAGAATGTGGACTGGTAGAAAAGGATGGGGATTATTAACATATGGCACATAGTGGCAAGTAACTGTAAGATATGAAATTTCTTTATTTCTTTAAAAAACTTCAACTAAATTTTTATTAATCACCTTTCAAAAATGACCATTTCAAGACATTGTCCAATGAAATGTGAAAAATATAATTGATTCTATTTTCCTAGACTATCACTTTTAAAAAATGTCATTTTTATAAGAACATGTAAAAAATAATGGGGTTTGGTTTTAAAGAGCACTGGATAATCGTTGCCCAACTCTGCTGCAAGGTGATTAATGACATGTTAGTGATCATTTTTATGAAACTGGTGAAATTTAAAAATTTGTCTCTTGACTAGTATTCTAGGCTTTAGTTGATAATTTGCTTTCCTTCTCCCCTTCCATGGCTTATTTCTTTATTATTTTTATTATGTATCTCTTTGAAATATTTCAGCACACCAAAATGTACAGTTTATGTATGAAATAAGAAAATAGTTGTATTGTTTTTCATTTGCATACTAATATGCAACCATTTAGATAACTAATATATGAACATTTTTGATATAATACAACTTTTCCCTTTTTTAATAACACTACCTCTAATGTACTGTTTTCATTGATACATGGCTCTGTTTCTGTGCTCTATACCACTGGTCTATTAATCTATCCCTGGGCCAAAGCCACATATGTTACAATATTTTTATAGTAAGTATGATATCTGGTAAGGTGAATCTCTTCAGAATTACCTCATCTACATTAGTCCCATTGTTCTTCCATATAAATTTTAGAATCAGCATGTTAAGTTCAACAAAAATCCCTTTTGGAATTTTGGCTGAAATTTAAATGTAATGATTTATTTGGGAAAAATGACTTATTTTTTCATATTGACTCTTCCATGAACAATTCAGATCTTCCTTAATGTCTTTTACTTTTTAAAAAAATAATTTTCTGTAAAAGTCTTACTGATCTTTTGTGAGATTTATTTCTAAATATCTTATTTTTTCTTGCAATTATAAATGATATTTTAAAAAATTAAATTATCTGTTACTGGTACATAAAAATGCAATTGATTTTTTTGGATTTTTGTGCTTATATTCAACAACCTACTTGAATTGCTGTGATACAACTGACTTGTCTATAAATTCTTTCAGATGTTCTTTACAGATAATCATACCCTCAGTAAATAGATACTAGGTTTATTTTACCTTTCTAATTCTTAATCTTTTTTTTTTTTTTTTGTCTTTTTCCGTGTCCGGCAACGGATCGCAACCCTCAATGTTGCCCCCGTACCGGACCGGGGACCGGCAAGGGATCGCAACCCTCGGTGTTGCTCCCGCGCCTCGCTCAGCCAGTGAGCGGGAACCTTCATAACTGAGATTAGCTGGTGGCTTTCCTTTCTCATGCTGTCCCTGTCCTTTTTTTAAAATGTACATTTTTTATGGAATCATAAATACACATATAGAGACGTGTACAAGTCATTCGTATGTGTGCCTCAATAGTTTCACAAAGTGACCACACTTGTGTAACTATCAAGAAGTAGAACTTTTCTATGACCTAAAGCCCCCTCATGCTCCCTTCAGTCACCACACTTTCCCAAAGAGTAACTGCTAGCCTAACTTCTAACACCTTACTTTTAGTTTTATCTGTTTTGAATGTTATGAAACCATACATTATAAGCCATGCTTTTGATATGGTTTCTTTGGGTCAACATTATGTTTGATATTCATCTGTATTATAATTTATCCATTCTCATTGCTGTATAGTAGTATACAATTTATCCATTCTGCTGTTGATGATTTTGGGTAGTTTTAATTTTGGGTTATTGTGGGTAGTCCTTTTAAGAACATTCTTGTACATGCTTAATGGTGAACGTGTGTGTACATTTCTGTTGAGTCTATAGAATGGTTACTGGATATGTGTATATTCAGCTTTAATAGATACTACCATTTTCTGGAAGTAGTTGTCCCTACCTTGTTTTGATAGCCAGGCTGTACCAGACTCATAAAATAAATTTATTAACAGCTTATATAATATTGACATTATCTATTCTTTGAATGTTTGTAGAATTTATCTGTAAAATCATGTGGGTCTCTTTTACTGTTGCAGTTAATTTGTTGGGTTTTTCTTTTTTTTTTTAAGTCTCCAGGAGGATTTTTAACTATTGATTTCCTTTACTTAATGCTACTAGCTGTCTAGGTTTTCAATTTCTCCTTGAATTTGTTTTGATAAATTCTGTTTTCTAGGAAGTTATTCATTTTATCTTAGTTTTTCAAATTGATTAAGGTAGGATTACTCATAGTATTACATTTATTTTCTGCTGTATCTGTGGTCATGTCCTCGTTGGCATTCATAATATTGCTTATTCGTGCCTCCTCTCTTTTCTTTTTGGTTAGTCTTATCAGAGGTTTGTTTCTGTTTCAAAGAATCACCTTTTGGTTTTTTTAATGCTCTTAGTTGTATCTTTGCTATTTTAATAATTTCTGCTGTTATCTTTTTATTTTCTTTCTCTATTTTGAATTTATTGTTCTTTTTAAGTTCCAGTTAAGCTGCATCCTGCAAATGTTGATATGTGGCATCTTCATTATTTTTCAGCTCCAAATGTTAAAAAAAAACTTTTCTTTCCCCAGTGTTTTGATGTATTTTAAAATGGGTTGTGTCAGTTTTTAAAGTATTTTTTAAAAAGCCATTTTTAACTTAATTCTCTGTGATCAGAACATAATCTGTAAGTTACTGATTTGTTATTTGTTGAGACTCTATTTGTGGCTAGGTCTGAGGTATTTTTTAAAAAATTAATGTTCCATGTGTGACTGAAAAGAATATGGTGTCTCTACTTGTTAGGTACAGGATTGTATCAAGCTTTATTATTTCATCATTCGAATATTATTAAGTTTTTAAATGGGTTTATTTATTATTGGATGTGTTTTATTAAATCTGCTGCTTCATTTGTGGATTGTTCATTTCTCTTTGTAATTCAGTAATTTTTTCTTTTGGGGCTGTGCTGTTGGATATGTACAGATTTTGAATTACCATGGTTTTCAACTGACAACTAATTTTGAAATTTTTGTTCTAGGTTCATGCTCTAAATATTCTTAGAGCCTTGTTCAGAGATGCACGTCTGGGAGAAAATATTATTCCTTATGTTGCTGATGGAGCTAAGGCTACAATTCTAGGCTTTACATCACCTGTCTGGGCAGTAAGTGCTTTTGCCACTCATTTTCATTGACTTAATTATTCTTCTGAGTAGGTTTTAATAAACTAACCTTTCACTGGATGGTGTTCAATATATATTGTGCTACATTTTATCAAGGAGTATCTCTAAGGGATAAATCCTTGGATCAAGCTACATTTGACTCTTGACACTTTATGGTTCCATTTTATCTCGTTTGTTGTCTTGTTAGCCATAATTCTGTTTTCTTATTTTAGTGGTTGCTTTAAGGTTTATAGTATATAACTTATCACAGTGTACCTTGTAGTGATAGTACACTGTGTCACTTAAAATATAAAAACTGAGTAATAGTGCTTGAAATGTGGCTTTGAAAAAATGCCTGGCAGGGGCCGGCCCGTGGCTCACTTGGGAGAGTGTGGTGCTGATAACACCAAGGCCATGGGTTCGGATACCTATATTGGGATGGCCAGTTAGCTCACTTCAGAGAGTGTGGTGCTAACAACACCAAGGTTAAGATCCCCTGACCTAAAAAAAAAGAAAGAAAAAAGTTCTGGCAAAGGAAGAGGAAAAAAGCAGCTAGATCTTAATATATTACCTGCAGAGCAGAGCATTTCCTAGAAAGGCAGGGTTTCCAATTAGTGAGCTGCACAAACCTTTTCGTACTCATATGGTAAGCCTGTAATTGAGAGCCAGTATATTGCAGTGGCAACCAAAGGCATAGACTCCCAGTGTGATGAGAAGTCCTCGAGGTTGCCAACTCTTGCCTGGAAAATTGTGCATCTTCCTGTAAGAGATACAAACTTCTGGAATTCTATCTAGGAGCAGTGCATTAACTACTACTGAGGACATAGTGTTTATCTCTTGCATTTGCAGGAAGCAGAGCAATACCTGTATACCATCAATAGAGTCAAAGAAGTAGGAATGTGGCTTGAACATCAGGAAGACTAGAGATCATAAAACTTATTACCAGAAATATCAGTATAATTTTCTTCAAGCCATTAATACCAGGTGAACCATTAAATATTTTCTGTGAAAAGAGAAAAGGTTTCATTTTAGAGAATGAAACCTGGTGATGTTTCCAACTTCTTAGCAAAACTGAAAGTGCAAGAAATAAGTGATTCATTTTTTTGAAAGGAGTATTCTTTGAGAACCTAAACATTAATACATGTGTGCTGAAGAAATTTTGGAAATAAAGAAAAGCATAATAAGAACAATAAAGTAACCTGTTAAACCACCATGCAGATATAATCATTATTAGAATTCTTATAGATTTTCTCCCTTTTTTTTCCTGTGGGTTTTGTGTGTGAATAGTACCTCTATGCACACATATAGCCACAAAAGACTGCATAAATATGTACAAGTGCTGATATATAATTTTAAGTCTTGGGATCTTCCTTTTTAACATTGGTTATGAAGAAATCTTTTGTTTCTATTCAGTTTGCTTTACTAGAGAAAATAAACATCATAGTTATAATGATTGACACTGTTGGCTTAATACATTGATTGCTATGTTTTCTTCTTTATAAAAACAAAATCTAAGACCAAAATTATAAATCAGCCTAATCCATGAGTGTGAAGGAATCTTCATTTAACGAAAACAATTTATTGTAGCATTCTCTGTTAATTAATTTATTTATTTGGTGCCTGGCTGGTCTGGGGATCTGAACCCTTGACCTTGGTGTTATCAGCACCATGCTCTACTGAGTGAGCTAACTGGCTAGGCCTGAAGTAATTTAAAGGCTGATTTTTTTTTAGTGTGTGTGAAATATGTTTTGATTTACAGAAATTTGATTTGTACACATCTTTCGAAGAGTATATCTTTGCCTAAAAGCTGACTACATCTGTACTTTTAACTTAATTATTTTTCCTGATAAGTTAGAGAGGAAAAAAACTCATGTAAAATTAATTTTAATTTGCAGTAAAGGAACATTTTCCAGAAAGCATTCATGTATATATTTAATTTGTTTTTACAGATTCCTCAGTCTTTTGTATTGAGATCATACAGCTCTCTTAATCTTTGCTACCTAGTAGGCATTTTTAACATACAGGGAAAATGTAGCGTTGTAACATACTAGGCATTGGACTCACCTACTGTGTTGTACATGATATGTTGTTTGTTTGTTTGTTTTTACCTTTTTGTCTTTTTTCGTGACCGATAACGGGATCGCAACCCTTGGTGTTGCGCCCGCACCGCGCTCAACCAGTGAGCGGACCGGTCTCTATATGGGATCCAAACCCTCAGTGGGAGCGCCGCTGCGCTCCCAAGCGCCGCACTCTACCGAGTGCGCCACCAGGCCGGCCCATACATGATATGTTAAACACTAGAAATACAAGGATAAATAAGACATAATCATAATGATGGCTGTCTTAGTAAGTATTTTTCATATATCTGGAATTATTTACATTACATGGATTATCTCAGTAGGTTCTATTATTGAGGTAGGTTCTATTATAATCTTCATTTTATAGGTAAGGGAAACAAGGCTCAGAGGTAAAATAACTTTGTCTAAGGACACACAGCTATTTTCTCTCTGACTACAGAATTAGTGCTATTGCAGAAGGAGGTTTTGGGTGTTATAGGAATACAAAGGAGGTGCATTTCACCTACTCTTTAGGGTTTTGGTCTTGTTTTCTTAGAAAACAGAGCTGGAGGTAAAGCCTAATTTCTTAAGGTTTTACTGAGTACAAACCCGAAGTAAGAAGAGTAAATGAGGCTAGGAAAGAAGAAAGGCATTATTACCAAGCAGATCTTAACCTTGCAGGAAAACTGAGTTCTTGTCTTGTCACATGGAACATCTTCTAGCCAGACTGTGTGAAACTACTACCTCTGGGAACAGTCATATCTCCTGTCTCTTATTGGCCAAAGTTCACCTCTTGAGGCATTAACACAACTTGGGCCAGTGTTGGCACAACCCTTGAGCAGCAGCTAGGGAAGTCAGATCCCATGCCCTGTTATGTAGTACCTTATCTGAGTCTGGAAATGTATGGATAAGCCAGAACCTCCATGGGTGTAGATGGAGCAGACTTAGGGTTTGAAACTGTGGCTCCCACTGTTGTTGAAAAGCAAAGTGAAGACTTGATTGTAAGGTGGCAAGAGGGAAGGAGGAAGGCCAATCAGGAAGCTATTATAATAGTTCTGCCAAAAGACAGTGTTTTTGGCTGGCGTGCGTGCATGCATACACATGCACACGTTTGCCTAACCTAATTTTCTTTTCATTTACCTAACTCTTCTGTATCTTGCACAAATCTGTGTGGAAGCTTTTTTATGCCAGAAAGGAAAGAAGAAGTTTGAAAGAAAGGAGAGAAACTTTGGTAGCAGTTGTCAGTTTGCAGCTAAACACCAAGTCTCTACCAACTATACGTTGGGGGCTCAGTAGAGAGGGAGGTAAGGGTCAGGAAGGTTTTCTGGTGTTTCCCTTGTGAGAAGGATTGATTATAGCTGGATTTACTTGGCAGCCATTCTAATCTCTCCATTTTCAACTTTACTACTACTTCCTCTTCTCTGTCTTTGCTGTCCTTTTTACTTGCATTCTCCATCCATCCTTCCTAAAAGGGGACATGTTTTTATTGCTGTTACTACTATGTGTTTTCAAAATATATTAGCTCTGTTAATGACTTTCTGCATTAATCACATTAAGATTTACCATTAATGATTCATATTTGCATTTACTATCAGTGATTTGAGAGTTGAGAATTCAGTTTGTCCATCAGTCACAACCTTTATCTCAATTCTATGTCTACTTCAGTTTGGTCCTCGTTAGCTTTATAGTGGACAGGGACAGAAAGTGTGGATGAAATACTGAAAAATAAAAAACACTACCTGAAGCAGATGTCCTTGAACCATTTATACTATCACACAGAAATGTAGGGACACCCTTCTTTTTTTTTTTCTTTTTGTCTTTTTCCGTGTCCGGCAACGGATCGCAACCCTCAGTGTT
>NW_007727893.1:155985-156734 GCF_000696425.1 Galeopterus variegatus
ACCCGTGGCCTTGGTGTTATCAGCACCACACTCTCCTGAGTGAGCCACGGGCCAGCCCCAAAGTTTTCCTTCTAAAATCAGGAAAAGGACAAGGATATCCGCTCTCACCACTTCTATCTGACATTGTATTGGAGGTTCTAGCTAGAGCAACGAGGCAAGAATAAGAAATGAAAGTCATCCGGATTGGAAAGGAAGATGCAAAACTATCTCTATTTTCTGATAGCATGACATTATATATAGAAAATGGTAAGAAATACACACACACACACACACACACACAAATTAGAATGAATAAACAAGTTCAGCAAAGTTATAGGATANAGCGCCGCCGCGCTTCCCAAGCGGCGCACTTATCCAGTGCGCCACCGGGCCGGCCCACACCCTTCTATCTTAAGTAACAAATAGTCTTTCATGCAAATTATGGTGCTCTACATTTACAATATTTTTTTAAGGTTCTGCTATATAACTTCTACAGTTTCAAAACAGAGTATACATTTTTCAACATATGAAAATCAATTAATGTAATATTCCATACGAATAGACTAAAGGACAAAAACCACATGATTGTTTAAGCAGATACAGTAAAAGCATTTGACAAAATCCAATACTATTACATGTAAAAGCATTTAATAAATTAGGAATGGAAGGGAACTTTTTCAACTTGATGAAGAGTATCTATCAACGGAAAACCTATAGCTAACAACATACTTAATGGCAAAGACTGAAAGTTTTCCTTCTTTTTTTTTTTT
>NW_007727893.1:158334-180861 GCF_000696425.1 Galeopterus variegatus
ATTTATTCGTCCTTTGTTGCTCTTGGAAATGCAGTCAATACTCTGGTATCACAGCACACCAGGAATAAATTTAACAAAAGAAGTGTACAACTTGTACACTGGAAATTACAAAACATCATTCAAAGAAATTAAAGAAGGCCTGAATAAGTGGAAAAGGTCCCATGTTCATCACTGGAAGATTTAATGTTGTTAAATGGCAGTACTACCCAAATTGATCTAAAGATTCAGCACAATCTCTGTTAAAATCCCATCTGGCTTTTTTTGCAGAAGTTGACAAGTTGATCCTAAAATACATATGGAAATGCAAGGGACCAATAATAGCCAAAATGATCTGGAAAAAGAAGAACAAAGTTAGAGGACTCACAGGTCTCAATTTTGAATCTACAAAGCAGCAGTGAACAAGAGATTGTGGTACATGCATAAAGATAGACATAAATCAAATGGAATAGGGTTGATTGTCAAGAAATAAATCTGTACATTTAATAAACAAGAGTGCCAAGACAATTCAATAGAGAAAGAATAGTTTTTTCAACAAATGGTACTGGGACAACTACATATCCACATGCAGAATAGTGAATTTTGTCCATTTCTCATACCATATTTAAATAACTTAAAGTGGATCAAAAACCTAAATATAAGGACTAAAAAACTATAAAACTTTTAGAAGAAAACATAGGCGTACATTTTCGTACCTTGTAACAGTTTCTTAGATGTGACACCTAAATATAAGGACTAAAAAACTATAAAACTTTTAGAAGAAAACATAGGCGTACATTTTCGTACCTTGTAACAGTTTCTTAGATGTGACACCTAAGGTACAAACAACATTTTTAAAATGTTGTATATCCATACAGTGAGATATTATTCAGCCATGCAAAGGAATGACATACTGATACTTACTACAACATGGGTGAACCTTGAGAACTCATGTTAAGTGAAAGAAGCCAGACATAAAAGGCCATGTATTGTATCATCTCATGTATCTGAAATATCCAGAATAGGCAAGTTTATAGAGACAAAGAGTAGATTAGTGCTTTTATACTGCAAGAGGATGGGGAATACCAATCAATGTATAGGATTTCATTTGGAGGTAATGAAAATATTGTGGAATAAGTTAGTGGTGACAGTTTCTCATTTTGTGAATATAGTAAAAACCACTTAGTAGTACACTTCTAAATGTTGAGTTTTATGGTATGTGAATTATTTTATTCCTCAATAAAAGGAAAAGTATCTTAAAAGATATTAAAACAAAAGGTCACACCTTTGGAAGTTGCTATGGCATGAACTGACTATTCTGAAAAGTGGTAAATATTTGGAAATAGTTTATACTAATTGAGTAACAGGTAACCAAATAAGGATGAGGGAAATCTTTTTTTTTTTTTTAAATAGATTTTTGAGACTGTAATTAATTAATGCAGAAGGGCTGATAGAATATGACCATTTTTCAATACCTGCTGTAATAGGTAATGATCGTTACTGGCTGCTCTAATGAGGGAACTTTAAAATGGATGTCTTAGTTTGTTAGGGCTGCTGTAAAAAAATACCACAAACCGAATGTCTTAGAAACAACAGAAATTTATTTCTTACAGTTCTGGGGGCTGAGAAGTACAAGATCAAGGTGCTGGCAGATTCAGTGTCTGGTTAGGGCCTGCTTTCTGGTTCACAGAGGGTACCTTCTTGCCCCTCACATGGTAAAACGGATGAGGGGCCTCTCTTGGGCTTCTTTTATATGGGTACAAATCCCATCCATGAGGGTATCACCTAATCGCTTCCCAAAGGCTCCACCTCATCACCTCCCAAAGGCCCCACCTCCTAATGCATATGAATTTTGGGGGGACAGAAACATTCAGGCAGAATGGATTAGGCTGATAGTACTGAAACCCACTGATCCATTTAATATTACTAGAAAACGTTGTCTCCTGCCTCCAGCTTATTAAATCAAAGAAAGGAGTTTTGTTTCTGGGGGGGTTCCATTCACTTTGTGAAACAGCCCTCTACTGTTTTGTTTAAGGTGTGCATTTCTCAACATCTCCAGACTCTCCTGTTTTAACTTTACTGCTTCAGGCAGCCTTTGTCAGAAAGTTTGGTATAGGGCAAGATGGAGTTTCTGTTTCTGTTTTTCTTTCCTTTTGTGTTTTTGTGTGATTTTTGAGAGGAGACAGTTCTAGATGCCTTGACCTGGTCATCTTATAGGGCAAGATGGAGTATAGGGCAAGATGGAGTTTCTGTTTCTGTTTTTCTTTCTTTTTGTGTTTTTGTGTGATTTTTGAGAGGAGACAGTTCTAGATGCCTTGACCTGGTCATCTTACACCTAGGAGTCTTTGGGAACTATTTCAATAGATCAGGTAAGAGGTAATCAACGTCTGAACTACGGCAGAGGAAATATTGATAAAGTGACAGGATAGATTGATTTGTTGTTGGGGATATTAGGCAAGGCACATAGTAGGGGCTATATCAATGTTTGTTGACTGTTGAATGAACGTAAGTAGACCTAATTTTAGGATTTTATTGCAATTTTAGTATGAATTGTGCCTGTATATCTATCTGTAAAGTCCACTTCCAGGGTTACCATGGATGAATTGAGTCAGATCTGGGCTTTTAGAGGAGAGGTTGCAAACTGATGGCCAAGAGGGCAAATCTAGCTCACCACTGTGTTTTATTTGGCCTCAATAGTGGTTTTTTAAAAAATTTTCTTTAATTTATTGCCAATGTTTCAAAATAGTGAGATTTCACATAAAAATCAGAGTTTCTGGCTTCTCTTGAAAAAGCGGAAGATATGGTCACATTGGGCTTATATTCCCTCATGGCAACAACTCAGCTGAATAATAACTGCATTAGATAGACACAGGCAGGAAACACTGCCTCTGTCACTCACTGGTCCTTCTGGGCATTTGAGTTCGTGATCCTTTATAGCATTGGTTTCAGAAAACTGTTTTCTAAATATTCCATTGTTACTTTTAATGACCTTTATTCTTATATTGCTGTTTAACATACTGTATGTTTATGACACCTACCTAATTAAGATATAATCTCTGTGATGGCAGTAAGTGTGTGTCTTCTATTTCTGTATATTCTTCATGGTGATGGTATAATGCCCTCCACACTCTAGGGAAGTCAGTACGTACTTACACATCTCCACTCTGATTTGGCAAGGTAATTGAGGAAATCCAATACTGCCATAACATTCAAGACATTTTAATGATATTTCAAAGTATCTTAACACATTGGTTTGAAAAAAAATATGCTCTATTATCATCTTGGCGAAATGATTTATGTTTGGTAATGATAATTCTTTCCCCATTTTTATTAATCAGTTATCTCAGGTAATTTTAGGGTTAAAATTACTTGATTAGGTTACTGGCATTGTGAGATTACTAAATGACATTTTGGATATTACCTATTTTCTTGGCCATATTAATTACATGGATTCTTTGAAGTTAGGTCTTACAAGTATTTTCTCATAGGTAAATGATTACAGAAAATAAATGGAAAGGGCTGAGGTCTTTATTGGGATATTCATTGTCAGAAAGGATATGGAAAAATGAATTTTTTTTAAAAAGAAGTGTTATTTGATAATACAAGTACAGAGACATAACGAAAACAATTGATGTTAACGTTAAAAATATAAAAAATTGTTTTGTGCATGTGTTGGATTATAGAGCTCAATTTAAGAAGGCATCAAGTCAATTACTATAAAGTTTTTTTGAAAGTTGTTTTACTTTATGAACATGAACCATATTTTCTTTCGCCCCATGCTAGCCAATTGGATAATGATTTTGACAATCTAGTTTGAACATTGTAGATGTTGGTTTCATGCCATGAATATTTCTCAACCCTTATTGTATGTTTATTTTTACATTAGGTGAGAAATTCATCCACACTTCTCTTTAGTGCCTTAATCACAAGAATCTTTGGAGTTAAAAGGGGAAAAGATGAACTTTCCAAAACAAATAGGTAAGCTCCATCTAACTTTACTTTTTATACGAGATTGTCTTGGCCAAAAATAATTTTCAAAATTTTGCTTACTTTTATAGATTCATCTAGAGCATAAAACTATAAAAATACTATAATGAATTAACCTATGCTGCCAAATTTTAAGCCCTTAGGCAAAAATGTCAACTGTTTTATAAGTGGACCTTTTAAAGCAGCAAAAATAAAGCAAGGTAGCAAGGGCTGAAATGTAGAGCTTGTTTCTCAGTGCAATAGCTAAAGTTTTTTTTTTTTTTTTCTTTGAATCTTCGAGTATTCCTGAAATGTCCTAAATTACTTTTTCTTGATGTGTTATCAAGTATTATCTTGTGCAATATCTTTAATTTCACAGGTGAAAGTTTAAATGTTTATGATACGCTCATCAGAACATGTCCTAGATTACCTTTGCATTTAACTCTGTAATGGAAGAGAATAGTTACAGATGTTGGCCACATGGAATAAACACTGCTTTTTACTTTTTGACCTTTAGTTTTATGTTTGCTCTCTATGATATTTTCCTCTTAACAAGGTTTTATTTAATGTCCAGAAGGAAACTTATGGAACCGTTATGATTGTGGTTAATAGTTAGATATAATGCACAAATCTTGTTTGTTTTTAAAGAAGAGAAGTTTTGAATAATTGTTCTTTAGCACTTAAGAAGATTTAATAGTAGTCTAAGTGGCTTGCAATTGTTAACACTAGATGGCACTGTCGCTGCATGTTTAATTACTTCCTTAACCTTTTTAGGATCACTTTGGCCTAGTGGTCTTTTTTTGATAATCTAGAGATAAATTCAGGCCCAATTTCTCTCCTACCTAAAAAAAGTTATCATGCTTCAAATTTAGATTTTAAGCTGTTGTTTATTAAAATACATTTTCTTGTGACGGAACTAAGTTTGAGGAATTAACATATATCATGATATAATTTTATGACACTGGTGGTAATTCTAATGAAACCTACTGTGGTTGTTCAGAATTGTCATTTAAATTGCTACTTTTCACCTTATTAAATTCACCACATATTTAAAAAGAAGGTAACTGGCTGTAAGTATGAATCCCCTGAGTATATTCAGGAAATACCGGAAAGGTTGTGTGTTTGTTTTTTTTTTTTAACTGAGCTGTAGTTTTCAAATAAATAAAACATTTCTCTGTAGGAAGGATGGTTGTAATTTTTACTTTTTAGCTATTCTTAAAGAAATTCTTCCTGTCAGTAATTTGAAATCATTAATATTTGTTTTGTTCTTAGCTTTGTCTATTTTGTTAATAATTCTATAGTGTGCTAAGGTTTAAAACAGTTGGATCATGTTATAAGGCTATGATAAGTAGTGCTATAAATAAAATATAATATTAGGTTATCAAACAAGTGAAATTAATGTTTAAGACTGAACTTGAAAATGAAGTTTATTTTTCCCTGTTAGTTTTTATGATGTGGTTCTTAAGTGTGCATGTAATTTTACCATGTTCAAGAGAAAATGGTGAGATTTATTTCATTTAGGTTGCATTTGAAGGAAGGTGGAAGAATAGGGCAATGATACCACACAGTTTTAATATTTTTGCCAAAGTTGCACTGATGGGAACCTCCAATATAAATTCATTCCTGTTGGATAGGAAAGGTTACAAAATATATAACGTTCCTAGAAAGAGGGAAATGGAATATTTGTTTAATTGGTTTGAGTAAAGCTGAAAAGTGAAAGGAAGGAATTCGGAAGTTAATTTTTTTAAATATGATTAACATTTTTGGTAAGAGCTTTTATTTCAATAATCTGAAGATTGGTATGTATCATTACATGTACAAGGCTTTTTGTTCTCTGTTTAACCCTTAAAGAGTATATTTCTTGGCAGCTCCCATTAGATTTTTCTCTGCAAAACCTTCAGTGTCTGAAATTTGCAATTGTTTGTGATGGTTCTTGAATTGCAGTTTGTTTAATTGTCACTTTTTGTTGAAATGTTTAAATGCCTGTTCTCTACAATATTAACTCTCTGAGGGCAGGACCTTTTCTTGTGTATATTTAATGGGCACTTTAAGAATGCTAGTAATAATTATATCTTGTTGGTTAGTTACTTGACCATCTAATAACTAACCTCAGCTGATGACATCTCGTAGGCCTGTTAACCTGGCTTTCACAACCACAGATTGTCCTACATACAATCTTGGAAATGTGTTCTCTTGGTCAAAAGGGAACTGGACATAAAAAGAACATCTGCCTTTTCTATCTAGTGGGAAAAAAATCTATCTTGGAGTAAACAAACTTGGTTTCTAGGCATTTTGCTGCCACTGGAGATAATGTTAACAGACTCCCTTATCTGCTTTGCACTTCGGTTTCTCTTTCTGTATAACAGGAATAATAATTTCTATGTTCTGTACTCATAGGGCTATTTTGAGGATAAAACAAACTATTAGAAATTCATTTTCTGGGGCCGGCCCGGTGGCGCACTGCTACAGTGCGCCGCTTGGGAAGCGTGGTGGCGCTCCCGCCGAGGGTTCGGATCCCACATACATACCGGCCGCTCACTGGCTGAGCGAGGAGCGGGGGCAACACCGAGGGTTGCGATCCCGTTGCCGGTCCCGGTCCGGTACGGGCGCGACACTGAGGGTTGCGATCCGTTGCCGGTCACGAAAAAAGACAAAAAGAAAAAAAAAAAAAAGAAATTCATTTTCTTTGAAAATATTGGAAGTCCTAGGTGATTAGAGATGTAGTTTGCTTTTTCTCTGTTACTGCTTCTATTATTGTACTTATCCCATTGTCTTGCTGTTAGACTGTGCTTCTTGAGAACAGGGTCAGTGTCTTATCCAGTTTTGTGTACCTAGACTCTAGCAGAGTGTCTGGCAGATACTCGTAGGAGGCAAACAGAAATACTTGCTTAATGAGTAAGTAAATTTTGTTACTGGAGGGGAGATAAGAAATCTGGTTTCTACTCCTGCCTTTGTTGCCATATAGCTATGATAACCAAGTGAGACAAGTTAGTTAACCTCTCTGGTTCTTGGTTTTTTTCTTCTGTAAAATAAGAGGTTTGAACTATCCATGAGGTTTCTTCCCTCAGTAAAATACTAAGCTTTATATAATGTTACGAGAATTGAGAGTTGTAAAAATGCTGTATTCCCAGTGCCTAGAATAGTACCTGCCATGTAGTAGTGACAGGAAGTTCCCATTTTATACAAAGAAAGGAGCAGGGGGTCTGCTTCCTAATTTATAAGTGTGTAGGGTGCACCTATAAACTTTTGAGCCCATTAGTCTTGTTCTAGATGTGTTCTTTGGATTACGGAGAATGAGGAAACACAAGTTTTACTTGTGTGTTTTTAAACAATGTTATTACATTTTAATTTTCCAAAACTCCTTTCCTTTCTGTTTATTGCCACCTGACTTATTTGGCATGACAGAATGAATAATTGATCCTATGTAGAATCAGAACCAGCACAGCTCTGTGATCTAGGGAATGTGCTATGCTTTCTAAAACAGCCTCCAGGGCCGAGCCGGTAGCACACTCGGGAGAGTGCGGCGCTGGGAGCGCAGCAACGCTCCCGCTGCGGGTTCGGATCCCAGAATGGCCGGTGTGCTCACTGGCTGAGCGCGATGTGGGCGACACCACACCAAGGGTTGCGATCCCCTTACCGGTCACGAAAAAGACAAAAAAAAAACCAGCCTCCATGTGCAGGTGAGTGGACTCACCTTGATAGCTCCTCACTCCTTACAGGACAGGAGCCAAATAAAATTAGTGAGGTAGAGAAAAGTTAAACGATTTGCTCAAGGTCACAAGGCTGGTGCTAGTAATATAATTTAATGGTTATTTTTAGCTCGTGGTAAGCTCAGCTAGAACAACTGTGCTAGGCCCAGCTAAATGACAAATGTCAAAATATAGCAGTCTGAAAAGCTTTATTTTTGACTTGTTAGAGTGTCTCCTTTGCCAAAACTTCATACAGGTGCTCAGTGTGCAGAATGTTATGTAGCTTTTGTGCTTGCCCAGTAAGAACTTGAAAGCACTTACTCAGTATTGACATGGTAGAGGAGTAGGCAAGGAATATAAAGGACCTTACTCAAGGAGCTTACAATTCAGCTAGAAGACAAAGATTGTTACTTGTGAATCAGATAAAAATAGAAGACACCATATAATCATCACCTGCACAGTGTGATATGAGTAATGAATACATTAGAAATTGATAAATGGGAGAATTGAGTAGAGAATTTGGGGGAAAGTAGTGTTTCTTAAAGGCTTTGGGGATGAGTAGATTTGGGGTACATGGAAACAGATAGATTGAAAAAGAGGAACAAAAGGATAATAATCTCTTGTTTACTGTGTTAAGTACAATATTCTGTCTTATTAAAGAGCTCATTTAAGGGACCGGCCCGGTGGCGCACTGCTACAATGCGCCGCTTGGGAAGCGCGGCGGCACTCCCGCCGAGGGTTCGGATCCCACATACAGACTGGCCGCTCACTGGCTGAGCGAAATGCAGGAGCAACACCGAGGGTTGCGATCCCGTTGCCGGTCCTGGTCCGGTACGGGCGTGACACTGAGGGTTGCGATCCGTTGCCGGTCACGAAAAAAGACAAAAAGGAAAAAAAAAAAGAGCTCATTTAAATATTTAAATTAATAGCTTAAGATGGTTTAGTACAATTTAAGAAGAAAAAAATGTGTTTATAAAAGCATTACTAGGTTCGGGTAAAATTATTTCCAGTGAGTATGTTAGGAGATGTTAAATTGTATTTATTTTATTTTCCTTGGTATAAATGACAGAGAATTATTTTAGTTATTTTTCTTAACATCTTGGTGGTGTAGGTCTGGAAGGGTCCTCCAAGGATCCTTCTAATACAGTCCAGCATCCCATTTATAGGCAGATTGTGAAGCAATTTCCAGACAGACTGGCTTCACTCCTGTTCTTATGTTTTCTAGGAAAAGAGATTCCACAAGTTTCTGTGGTTACCCACTCCATTGTTTAGGAAAGAATTGGATTCTCAAAATTAAAATTGTGAGCTGTAGGGCACTTGGTTTTTATATTTTAGAGAATGTAATTATTAGAATTCAGAAGAGTTTATTTGCTTTGAACTGCATAGTAGCTTGTAGCAAGTGCCTGTTTGGCCAAACGGAAAATCAGAATTTGCTTTGACTGGCCAGGATAATATTAACATCCTCAGACCCAAAAAATTCTCATTTTCTCAATTTAACAAACATTTATTATGTTTTTACTTTGGGCCAGGCCCTCTGCTGGGTACTTGGATCCAAAGATGAATCAGAAATACTTTCTGCCCTTGGGGAACTCACAGTCTGATGAAGAATATGGCAGTTATCTGTTGTGCCGAGTCTCTTTCCCACTTGTGTAGAAGGAAGGGAGAGATTATGAAGGGAGGTAGTATATCTTTAGTACTTATTTGTGTGCTTGGCTCATGCCAGATCCCTAATGTATGTAATTTAGCCTTAATCACAGCCCTGTGAGGTGTAGGTAATGTCATCCTTGCTTCACAGAGGAGTAAATTAAGATTAGAAAGATTTAGTTATTTGCCCATGGTCATAGAGCCAGAAAGTGACAGAACTAGAAAACAAATTGAGTTTCATCTGCAGAACACATGCTCCTTTACACAAAGACACACAGAGCGCATCATGAGCTACCTCATGAGTCACCTTTTTGGAGTCTGGCTTTAGAGTTTACCTTGTCAAACTGTGAGAAATGAGCTGCTTCACCAAAAGTCCAAATGTGAAGCAATAATCTCACATCTCCCACATGGTGGGTTGATTTTAGCAGAAAAAGTGGTAGGGGGCAAGAGGAGAAGTTTGCTTTGAGGTGACTTTAAGACCATTTCTGTGGATGGTGGAAGGGATTATGTGCTTTTTGGCCCGAAACTGTTCTTTTCCTCAGTGAACCCTCTACTATTTTCATGCAGACAGAAGTTGAGGCAGGACCAGGTTTCAAGGTTTCTAATGTCATGTTATAAAACTAGGAAGGTAAAAATCTTAGTTTTCTGGTTGGCCAGTAGGGAATGAATTAAGTTACTCCAGTGGTGTATCAGTGTTGCTAGTAAGAAATTTACTTTTTTTTTTTTACAGTTACCTCCAACTCTTATATTTGATAATAGTTTGGTGCTATAGAGAGAGGATTTAGGGGTTTACAACAATTCTAGCCTATGGTATAAATTCTTCTAGACTTAACCTGATGTTTTTCAGTATCTTTGCTTATATTGTTCATTCAGGTCTTTAATTAAAATGATACTAATAATACCAATTATTATTACTATTCATTTTTATCTTTGAGAGGACCTAAGAAATCATCCAGTCCCATTCTCATTTTGCAGATGTGAAAACTGAGGTGCAGAAAAGTTAAACAATTTGCTCAAGGTCTCTAAACTAGTGCTGGTAATATAATTTAATGGTTAGTTTTAGCTCACAGTAAGCTCAACTAGAATATTTTTTAAAAATTAGCGAAGGGCTGGCCCTCTGGCTCACTCGGGAGAGTGCGGCACTGGTAGGGCCGAGGCCGTGGGTTCGGATCCTATATAGGGATGGCCAGTGCGCTCACTGGCTGAGCGTGGGTGGCTCACTCGGGAGAGTGCGGCACTGGTAGGGCCGAGGCCGTGGGTTCGGATCCTATATAGGGATGGCCAGTGCGCTCACTGGCTGAGCATGGTCCGGACCACACTGTGCCGAGGGTTGCGATCCCCTTACTGATGGGGGGGGAAATTAGCTAATTATGTAGAAAGTAAGTTTCTGTTAGCAACAATAATACTAGTTTGGATTTGAATGATTCTAGTATGGAATATGAAGTTTATTCTCCCAAAGAGGTACTGTAATTATCAAAGATTTTAAATATTAATGACTTGAAATTAAGAGCTCCAATGTTTTGATATGGGCTGGAGTTGTCATTCATTTTTCACAGTTGTTTGTAGACATTGAATCTGGTTCTTTAGGTGGGGTAGCAAAATGAGTATTTCTGGATAATGAGAAGTAAAGTACAGGTCTTATGTAACTCTTGTAGAGAAGTTCTTAAAATCTGAATTAAGTCTATTCTGACACTTTGTCCTAGTGGAGAGTTTCAATTGTCAAGTTTTGTGTTCATTCCTAGGGTCATGGATTATAGGTAGGAAAACCATAAATAAAATTTTTAACCAAAACAGTTCTTAAAAAGAAATATGCTCATGAACTTGAAGTGGGAATTAGTCATTATGTTCTTAAATATTGACTCTTGGATGGACCAAGTAATCTTTGTTCCTAAGTGCTGCTTCAGGCCATTGCCTTCCTTAATAACTAAGGCATTGTTGCTTTAGCTTGAGCATGTTCTATGGAATTTTGGCAATGCATGCATCCTCTTTCTGCATCATAGTAAAAGCATGAGTAAATATTTTTTCTTAGCTTTGGTATTTTTGTAGCTTACATTTTATATGAGCCAGACTAATATAATGTAATACCAGGATTACATAATTTAAGATGTCAGTATTGTTTCCAGGACTATGAGATAAAGTCTTCGTTTATCAGGGGGTTTTAAAAGTAGTATTTGTTGCTCATTGAATACCTGTGGACAAATACCACAGAGCTATTTCCCAGATGAGAAAATGGAGTCAAAGAGGTTAAAGCCAGAGGAAGCAGTTTCTTTAGAACTTGGATAGTATTTCTTCTTTATTCAGAACTTGGTCCTTGTAACTATTGATTTTAGTAATGTATACTTTAGAAATTCAAGGAATTTCCAGCTATTGTTATTACAGTCTAAATTTTTTTTAATAAAATATAATCAATAATACTTTTTCATTAAATACTTATTATGTAACTTGGCACTCTAGTATGTAGAAAAGTAGTTTATGACATGATCTTGGATTTCAAAGAGTTTGTCGTGTATTGAGAGATAAGACCAACATGTGAAATATGAACATCACACTCTGGTACTGACTGTCAGGGATAGTGGGTCAGAGGAGAATGAGATCAGTCTCCATGCAGTAGTCCGGGTTTAATCTGTACTTGAAAGGATGGGCATGATTCGGATAGGTAGAGAGAAGGGAGGAGGGTGTTGTATATGGGATTATATAACATCAACAAAGATGTAGAGGATGGAGCACACATTGTATATGTCTGAGAAAGTTAGATGATAAACCAGACTAGTGCAGAGAGGACATGATGGAAGCATTCATTCATTCATTCATTCATTCCTTGAGCAAGGATTCATTGATCACCTACTCTGTGTAGGCACAATACTAGGTTCTTGGACTATATCAGTGAGTAAAATAGACATGTTAGGAAGACTAGTTTAAATTTTATATGACTTTAGGAACCATTTAGCAGTTTTTGTATCAGAGTATTCCATGATAAAATCGTTGTTTTAGAAATCTTTTGAGAAATGATTGCATTCCGTGTCACTGGCTGGTGGGGTTGGAGAATATGATATAAGACCCAGAAAGAAAGTTTGTCATGAGTAACATCTCTCTCTGTAGATACTTAAAGAATGATTCCAGCTTGGTGTGACTATTTCAACATTTATTCTTTTTGCCACTTTTAAATTGAGTAATGGCTATACTAATGGGAGATATGTCCTATGTTTAAGGAATGCTAGTTTCCTCAAGAGATTAAAAGATAAAAATAGATTTTTGTGTTTTTCACTAAATAGAAATGCTAGATTAAATAAAAGTTTCTTTATGGCCAGACTTCTCAAAATATTTAATATGCTAATATGTATTTTGTGAATCCTCAAGAGTGGGATGTACTATGCAATATTTTCCTAAATTATTCTATCATGGATCTCTCTCTCTCACACACACTTACTTACTCTCTCTCTCTCACTCTCAAAGAACATCTATTTTCATTGTGTTCCATCAGACACAGTTTGGGGGATACTGCTGTGGGGATACTGATTAAGACATGCAAAAGTTCAGAAATATTTGGCAGCAACAGGAAGGCTCAGTTTTAGTTGCACTTTAGTGTGAGGGCACTTCACAAAGTTCATGGAAAGATTCATATTATCTTTCAATTCTGTTTTTCCATGAACATTTTAAAGTACCCTCACACAGTGTAAATTATCCTAAGTTGTCAGATAAAAATTTAGAGTAGTGTCCTACATATAGTAGGTAGTCAATAAATAAGAATTTATGACAATGTAATAGTTTTAGACCGTTAAAAATCCTAAGATAATTAAAGTGCCTCTTTGGGAGAATGAACTTCATATTCTACATTAGAATATTCTACCATTTTGTCACAAGAAGATAATTTCCATTTTCCCAAAGGCTTGAACATTGGTGTGGAGAAAATAGTGCCTACAGCACAGTTGATGAACTGATCAGCAAGCTTAGTACTTAATCTGTCTCAGATTGATATGTGTATCTGTGTGTTTGTATGTGTGTGTAGGGACTGAGAGAGGGACAGGGAGAGGGGAACAGAGTAGTTACCAGCTTTGAAATACAATAGGTAAGGAAGGCTTTAGGATCCAGTAGTAGGGCTGAGTTCTATATCTTTGGACTGTGTGTCTTGCTAGTAAATTGAGCAGCATACTCTGTTATATGTCTTCGTTCCCCAGATAATAGCTCCATTTGTTAATATTTAAACATAGGTTTGAAATAATTCAGACTTATAGCAGTCAGAATGTATTTGTCTGCAAGTAACAGAAAACCCAAATCAAAATTTAAACAAGGAAAACTTATTATCCCATATATAACCAGAAAGTTTTAAGGGGGATTGATTCATTTCAGGTTCATAATACAATCAAAGACCCAGGTTTTTTCCATGTTTTTACTGTGTCATTCTTTTTTTTTTTTTCCTTTTTGTCTTTTTTCGTGACCGGCAACGGATCGCAACCCGCAGTGTCACGCCCGTACGGGACCGGGACCGGCAACGGGATCGCAACCCTTGGTGTTGCGCCCGCACCTCGCTCAGCCAGTGAGCGGGAACCGGTCTGTATGTGGGATCCGAACCCTCGGCGGAAGCGCCGCCGCGCTCCCAAGCGGCGCACTGTAGCAGTGCGCCACCGGGCCAGCCCCATTTACTGTGTCATTCTTTTTTGTTTTTTTTCCTTTTTGTCTTTTTTCGTGACCGGCAACGGATCGCAACCCGCAGTGTCACGCCCGTACGGGACCGGGACCGGCAACGGGATCGCAACCCTTGGTGTTGCGCCCGCACCTCGCTCAGCCAGTGAGCGGGAACCGGTCTGTATGTGGGATCCGAACCCTCGGCGGAAGCGCCGCCGCGCTCCCAAGCGGCGCACTGTAGCAGTGCGCCACCGGGCCAGCCCCATTTACTGTGTCATTCTTGATGTGGGTCATGGGCTCCAGGCAAGCTTCTTTCGTGGCTGCAAGATGACCTCAGTTCCAGCCATTACATCCGATGCTGCAGTGGCTAGGCACAATATACAGTGGCCTTGTGCATCTCTATTTTTTTTAAGAACAGCATCACTTCCTCCTGTATGTATTCCCATGTTCCCACCTACACACCCTACAGGCTTTCCTTTACATCTTGTTGGCCAGAGTTAACATCTTAGCATGCACCACCTTATTGATGATGAGGGAAGTGGATCCACCATAATTAGCTTAGACTAATCAGAATTTTCCAGTTGGGTCTGGAGTTGGTGCCAGCTCTCCCTGAAGCATGTGAGTACTCAAAGGAAGGTGAATACCCAACAAAAATCAAGTTCTGTTAAAAGGAAGGATGAGATGGAGGAACAAATGTTGATTAGGCAGCTAATGATGTCTGCTGCTACATTTGTCAAGGCTTGCTCAAAAGCTTTGGAAATGTTTTCATTAAGAACAATGTAAATAGGAAGATAAAATATGTAGTATTTTAGATTAATAGGAAAGTGTGTTTTTTTCCCTTTATATATTTCCTTAATAATTTAAAAATGATATAAAATAGTGCAAGTGTCTGGATATATAGTTTTATATAATTCATTCCTATAAGCAGCTTGCATTATAAAATTTCACCCAGGAACAAAGTATATGCTTTCACACATGAGCAGAGTTTTATAGAACATTAAAGTAGAGATTCTGAATAGAATGTAATCAGTTCCTAAGCCAGAAAACTCTATTCTGCAATATGAAATGTCTCCCTGGTTCAAAGCTGTTCTCTAACAAGCTAACAGAATGTTAACATTGTTTTTTATTATAAACTCTACTTTGGAATTTGACCCCTATATAGTCATATGTCACTTAATGATGGTGATATATTCTGAGAAATGTGTCATTAGGCAATTTTTCATTGTGTGAGCATCATAGAGTGTACTTACACAAACCTAGAAAGTATTGCTTACTTACATACCTTGGCTATATGATATAGCCATTATAATCTTATGGAACCACTGTTGTGTATATGGTCCCTCATTCACCAGAATGTTATGTGGTGCAAGACTGTGTTTACAGCATTGATTTTCTTATTATAAGGCCAAATGGTGTGAAGTCAAATGATCTTTCTAAATTTATTGGAATTGGTCTGTAATTATTTTTATTTATGAACCCCAAATTCCTATCTTATTTAAATTGAGCATATGACTTTTTTTGGCATCTGAGCTCAAAGGATACCAGTTGTTCTGAAAAATCTCTCTTTCTATATCTGCTAAGTGTCTTTCCTTTCTCTCCTGTAGACTCTGTTTTGTTCTGCCAAAACTGCCTCTATAGAAGGCTTTCTGGGTCAGGGCAGACCAGCTGGGCTTGACAGAAGACGGGGTCAGACTAGCTTCATTTGACAAGGATCAGTAAGACTGATCCAATTGCTAAATCTTGGAGGGCTAAATCTTCCATTCTGTAAGCACAATTAAGAGTCATCTGTTTCTCTTAGGATACCTTTGTCTTTCTTGTATTTATCTCTCTGATCACTCAAGTTCTTTTTTGTTGTTGTTTGTTTTTTTGTTTTTTGTTTTTGTCTTTTTCGTGACTGGTAAGGGGATCGCAACCCTTGGTGCGGTGTTGCCTACACCGTGCTCAGCCAGTGAGCGTACTGGCCAGTCCCATATAGGATCCGAACCCGCGGCGGGAGCGTCGCTGCGCTCCCAGCACCGCACTCTCCCGAGTTACACCGTGCTCAGCCAGTGAGCGTACTGGCCAGTCCCATATAGGATCCGAACCCGCGGCGGGAGCATCGCTGCGCTCCCAGCACCGCACTCTCCCGAGTGCGCCACGGGGCCGGCCCATCACTCAAGTTCTAAACAACTGATTTTGATGCATATAAATGGTCAATTACATACTTCCTCCCTTTAATTCACTTGATTCCCTCCTCTCACCCCCTACAATCAAAGCCCTCTTATGCCACTAGTTCTGTTTCTATAATTGGTGTCCTGTTTAGGTGATCCAACATTTTCATCATTCATTCAGCCAATATGCTTACTAGGTTGAAAGCTCTGAACACTGAAGGGAGTACAGATAAAATATAAAATATAGTCTAAATCTTTGAAGAATAGTGGAGGAGATGAGATAAGACTTGAACTCAACTGTCAACTTAACTGTAAAACTAGGTGGAAAGCTGTAAGTACTCTGTGAACTCTCCCTCAGGGGAAGAGTTACATGCCTTACTCCTACCATTTCCTCACTTCAGCTGCACTGCATAATTGCACCTCCGGCAGAATTTTCTCATATTCTTCAAATACTATACATCCTCTTTAAATCCCTTTCTCCTCCTATCTCTTTCACTTATTTTTCCATTAAGGTGGGGAAATGTCACCAGACTATTTCTTTATCTCATTGTCTTCTTTTGTTTTGTCTGTATGACAATAAGTGATTCCGATCCTGGCTGTTAAGTGCAGAGAAGTATTGATGATGTGCTTCTCATACCTGTATTTGGAAGTGAAATTATATCCACTAAAACTTCTGACACAGTGTTACTGGCCTCTAAAGGTGGCAAATGCCCAGTTTTCCCCAGAAATCAAGCACAGGTCATCATCATCCTCATTTCATCCTTTAATTAAGCCAACTTTTTCTTAAGCATTTACATTTTTGGGAAATAAAAGAGGGTCTTTCAGTGTGGTTCCCTTGTTTTGATTAGTTACCAATATTGCAATAACTTATGTTTCAATTTTTTATCATTCTAAAATTATAACTTTTTAATGGTGAAGTAAATAATGTCTGTGGGCTACTTGCAATGCCACCATTTATGTCTTTGGAAAAAAATGTATTTCAAGTTCAGTTATGACTATTTATAAGTTGCGGCCTTTCCACAGATGGACATACTATTCTTAAATACTTGCTTGTTTTTATCCTTCCTGTTTTCAGCCCTGGCTACCTTCAAAATTGTTCTCTCATGCACTGCCAAACTGGTTGGCTCACCCATGAAAATTGAATTCCGTGGGATCTATGATGCATTTTCTGTGGAGGTTTCTTTCTCTAGAAATCTTTTCTTGCCCCTGCCATCCTTAAATTGAAGTTTAGTGATTTTTCAGAGCCTTGTGTGTAATATCACTCCTTACAGAATTTAAAAAGTCAAAGTAGCAGAAGGAATCCTGTTTCTTAGTTTATCTTAGTCATGAGTGACTTTGTGTGTGTCGTTTAGTATCAATCAGTAAATATATGTATTAAGCAACAACTGTATGCTAGACTTAGTGCTAGGTGCTCGGAGGATACAAGAACAACCTATTGTCAGGGAAAGTACAGTGTGCTTGAAACAAAACTAAAACCAGCGGGTACAAAATAGTTAAGGAACAGATAAGTCTCCTTGTGAATTGACAGTAGTGGTAATCAGAAGAGGGAATGATCATTTATTAGGAATCAAATATACTACTGTTCTAGTATAACTCAAGAAGTAAGCATTTGATTATTCTTATATAATCTGTTTCTCCTTGTGAATTGACAGTAGTGGTAATCAGAAGAGGGAATGATCATTTATTAGGAATCAAATATTATACTACTGTTCTAGTATAACTCAAGAAGTAAGCATTTGATTATTCTTATATAATCTGTTTATGATATATATGTTGTGGCCTGTGTATTAGGAAATGCCTGGAGCCTTTATAAGAGGTTTCTCTTCTCAGAAACTCACTGATTTTTGATGTATATTCTTTGTAATCAGAGATTCTCTATGATATAGTTGTAAATATTTTTATTCTTTTTTGGGGAACAGTAATTGAAAATTTAGCATATTCTCTGTTCCCCTCATCTGTAATTTTTAATCTGGTTACTTAGAAGAACCTTGGATCTTTACAGACCTGACTGCAATTGTGAATTGAAGAAAAACACCCACACATTTTCAGTCGGTCCGTAGACTCCAATTCTTCCTGCACTTACTCTTTCTTACCACAGTCAGCCTTTTGTCCCTTGGGTCCTTCCTCGTAACAGTACCCGTTAATGAGCAGTCTTTCCCTATATTCGAAATGAATATTCTGCAACTGGAATTGTTTTCTCATTGCCACAGTCGACTGCTGATTTTACAGGTTAGCTAAGTCTGGCTGGAACTACGGTCTTCCAGAGCCAGATGGATGAATGGATTATGTTGTGATCTACAGAACTCTACTCTTGCCTCTTTTTATTTCACTCTTGTTTTCTTTTTTTATGTTGACAGTAATATGCTTGACCCTTGAACAAGGTAGGCGTTAGGGATACTGACCCCCATGCAGTTGAAGATCGAAGTATAAGTTCTGACTCCCCCCAAATTTAACACTAATAGTCTGTTGAGCAGAAGCCTTACTGAAAACATAAACAATCGATTAATACATATTTTGCATGTTGTAATATTATATACTGTACTCTTACAATAAAGTAAGCTAGAGAAAAAATGTTATTAAGAAAATCATAAGGAAGAGAAAACCGCAAGAGATCACTTTTTACTGCAGGACACAATTTATTGGAGACATGAACTGCTCACACAGAGATTAATGTCACATGGGATTTTGAGTGGATACTCACAACACTTGAGCTCATGGCAGTAGTAATAGGAGGTGGCTGCAAAATTATTACAGTAGTACAGTATGTACTACAGTTAATTTTATGCAGTTAATACTACATTTTAACTTTCATTTACATTTCTCTTGACTAGGAATGGCACCATGTATGTTCTGTTAAGTGGATGCATAAGTTTTCATAAATTTTAACTTTTTGTAACAGATTTGTGCATATTTTATGGTAGTAAATGATAAAATAGTATTCACATATGTTTTCTGCATTCATGACATAACTTTTTCTTAATTTTTTTGATATTTGTAGGCTATGTGGCTCATCTGAGTTTTTTCAAATTCTTAGAAATCTCTGCAAAATTTTGCAGTATAATTACTGAAAAAAGTCTGCATATAGGTGGACCCTCACAGTTCAAACCCTTATTATTCAAGCGTCCACTGTGTATGTGCTTATTAAGAAAAATATGGATAATATGGAAAAGTTAGAAAGAGTCATATTCTCTTCACCCAAACACTTTTCTTTGTTATCATTTTGGTGTGCTTTCCTGCCATTTTTTCCAACCATGAGTGTTTATTTTTTATATATTTGTAATTATTCTGTACACACACAGTTTTGCATCCTTTATTCACTTATAGGAAGAATTTTTTTATGTAGTTTTATTTCATTATACATTTTATCTTTTTGTAAATACTTAAGTAACATTCCTTATAAGGGACAAATCATAGTTTATCAGATAATTCTACTAGTATTAAATATTTGGTTGGCTGATTAGCTCGGTTGGTTAGAGCATATTGCTGATAACACCAAGGTCCAGGGTTTGATCCCTGTACCAGCCAGCTGCCCCCAAAAAAGGATAAACATTGTTTTCCCCCTAATTTTTTAATATTATTAATAATGTGTGATTATCTTTATTTATAAAGTGTTTAAATAATGTAGGGTTATTTCCTGCAGATAGATTTTCAGTGTAATTTTTTGGTCATGGGGTATAATTGGTCTGTTCTATTTATGTGTTGTCAAATTTCTTGATAAATTGATCTTGAAAAACACTTTCTCTGTGTCGCCTTCCTGCTCAGGAATTTTCATTAGCTTTCTGTTGCCTACAGTCTAAAGTTCATACCCCTCTAATTGGCCTTTTCCCTTTTTGAAAAACTTTAATTTTTTGGTCATGGGGTATAATTGGTCTATTCTATTTATGTGTTGTCAAATTTCTTGATAAATTGATCTTGAAAAACACTTTCTCTGTGTCGCCTTCCTGCTCAGGAATTTTCATTAGCTCTCTGTTGCCTACAGTCTAAAGTTCATACCCCTCTAATTGGCCTTTTCCCTTTTTGAAAAACTGTTTTTGTTTTAACCAACCGCCTACCATTGAGCATTTACATTCCATCTAATTATTCCACATTATAAAAAATGGTGCAGTAAATATTCTCTCATGTATTTTAGCTTTGCCCATGTTTTTGGATTATTTCTTTGGGCTAAATTATCAAAAATGGAGATACCGGGTTAAAGAATATAAACATTCTATGAAAGTGATAGCCAAGCTTCTTTTAAATAAAATAATATCAACCTACACATTTGTCACCAAATATAATCTCCCTAGTAGTGGATTTAATAATTTTTTTAATGCAAGTTTAAGGGAATGTGAGGGGGAAATTACCATGTTGTTTCAATTTACGTTGCTTTTATTACTAGTGAGCTGAACATTTGCCCACATTATTTGTTGGTTAATTGTATTTTCTTCAGTTTAGTTTTCAAGACCTTATATAATTTGGATCTGCCCCTTTCACCTTATCTCCAATTATTCAAACCCACAAACATTTATTAAACTTCCACTATCATATCCCACCCCAACAAATACGAATACTCTGATCAAGCTAATCTTCAAACAAGCTAATCTCCCTATTGTTCCTTTGAATGTGTTATGCCTTTCCTTTTGGTGCTTTTGTTCATGCTTTTTCTTTTCTTTTTAATTGAAACATAATTGATAACACATAGTCTACAGAGTTGAATATCAGTGTACAATGTGTGATGATCAAGTAAGGATAATTAGCATGTTCGTCATTATAAAACGTAATCATTCCTTGTGTCCATTGACCAATTTCTTGCTAACCTGTCTCCCCATTTCCCACTGTTCATGCTTTTTCTACTCCTAGAATCACTGTTTCTCCTCTTCTTACAGTATGCTGGTTTTTCCAATCCTTTGGGTTTAGCCCAAATCTTTTTTCTTCTAGGAAGTCTTCCCTGACCTGATTATGGCTTGCTTGAGAGCAGGGTTTGAGTCTGATGCTGCCTTGTACTCCAATGCCTTATTCAGGGTCTGCCTTATGTAATAGCAGACAAAGAAGTGATGTAATGATGTTGCTAAGAAGATGCATGTTGAGATAGGCAGACCTAGATTTACCTGACTTTGGGCAAGTTATTTACTCCCCTGAGCGTCAGTTTCTTCACCTCAACATTATCATAAAATGGGGATAATAGCATCCTCCTCTAGAGTTCTGAGGACTGAATGAGGTAGTGCTTACAAAGGGCCTGGCACAGTGGTTCTTGGTATGCAGCAAGCTCTTGTTTAGTGATAATTGTTTTAAATTCATTGAGTGAATAAACTGGTCATCCCAGCACGTGTTCTCCCTTTCTTTAGAACTCTTCCTGGTGTGCCCAGATTATGTATACTATTTCTTTCTTGTTGGTTATTGTTTCTTTTAAATTAATTAGGTACTCTCAAATAAATACCAAGTTCTTAAGGGGTGGGATTGTATTTTAAGCTTTTTGCATGTCCTAAAGCACTGAGTGAATGCTGATTGAGTATAGTTGAGTAGGTTTGGTCGCAGTGAAAATGAAGGCAGTGCACTGATGAGGACCTCATTTTCAAGTACTTAAGCTTGTACTGGGCCTCTAAATAGGAGAACTTCCTCCTAGGGCCTTTAAAAAATGTTTAGTTTTGTTGCATGTTTAGCCAACTGGAGTTAGTTATTCAGTAGAAAATGGTAAAAAAGATCCAAATAACTCCACTGGATTTCACTTTTCCATATAGTGTTTCAAAACGTTGTATTAATATTTGCAAGAAACCTATGGTTAATACCACAAGAAGTCATAAACTAAACCAGATTTTCTCCCTTTTTAACTTTCACATGTCTTGGATTAACAACAGTGTTACTCCCTAATTTACACCAAACATTCTCAAAATGCTAAAACAGTTATTCATGTTTAGTCACCATGTGACTGGCTATTTTCATTTATTTAAAATATAAACAACAAAAAATATCCTGGATAAAGATCTCCACATATTTTAACTAGTGACAGATGCCATGATCAGTATTTTTACTTAAGTCAGGCATTTTTTACATACACCTCAAGCCTTGCAATTAAGCTTTATGCCTTTCCAAGCATAACAGTTAACCAATAAACCAAAATATCAGCCTGGTCTGGCTTAGCTCAGCGGTCTTTTGATTTCTTCCAGTCTGTTTGATGTGGAGGCTTATTGAGATTTATCTACTGAGCTGTTCATAGTTTGTAGGGCTGAGAGCACTGGCTATATTATATAAGATTCCATTAGTAACAGAAGAGTGTAGACAGTCTCTACAGTGTAGATAGTTTAGTAAGTTGTACTGGTCATGGTTTTGTTGAAATTTTTAAGACTTTTGTCAAACCTTTTTATTAATATTCAATGATTTTTCTTATTTCCTAGTTTATACTGCGATCCTCAAAACAGATGTGGTTTGATTGGTTCAATTTAGCAGAAAGTTTCTTAACATTCAGTAGAAATCTCGGTCTTTTTTTTTTTTTTTTTTTTTTT